>NW_015114121.1:0-85771 GCF_001443285.1 Poecilia latipinna
ACACACACACACACTCGCACAGACACACAATGTTATTCAGGTTCCTGTAACATTTGAACCCAGACTTTGCGTTTGGCTAATTGCAGTTTTATTTAATTTAAAGAGTTAATTATTTAACTTAATTTACTTTGAGATTTTTTTTTCCTTTTGTGTTATTTTTGTTGTCTCATTAACCCCATTTATATCACTTAGAGTAGGCTAAATCACATTTACACCATACAGCATGAGCTGCAGTTTATAACATCCACTAAAACCGTTTATATATTAAAACTAGGGATAACAAAATTAATTTAATCCATAATCATATATATTGAATAGATAAAAAAGTGATTTTGTTTTCTTTTTCAAAAGAATGATGCTTCCTTTTGCCATAAAGAAAAACATCATTCTTAAATCATTTGGGTCTTTATTATTTAAAAAGCCCAATGCAGCAATTAATATCAATCATAGACCATAAAACATATGATTTCTTACTATCGGTAATTTGGTATAAACTTTGTAATTTTAGTATGTTTCAGTTAGTCAAATCCCTAATTCTAAAACATTTTTTTTTTCTGAAGTTTTTTTTTTTTTTTCCCTGAGAGGTTTACCTGATTTTCTGTTAATGTTCATCTATAGTTTCCTGCTGTAGATAATATTAGCATCTAAAACAACATAGTAGATTACATTAGAAAAGAGCAAATCTGATTAATAAAATTCATCCAGCTGATTATTATTGTCATACATTTCACAGGGATTTGGTACATTCTGGTCCAACTGAATTACTAAAAGGACTTGTGCTTTTAATGAATTTATTGGAACATGCAAGTTTACAGTAGAGTTCAACCATATGCATTTGGCTGAGATATGCTATGTACACTTTTCTTTGGTTGAATTGGATGAATTTATCTAAATTCTTTTCACATAATCCAGGCTTTTCAAATTATTCTCCAAAATTGTAACATTCCCGACCATTCCAGTAACACACTGAGTCCACCTTATCCAACCCAAAAACATTTTTGATTTGAGTTTGCGGTTGTTGTCCTTTTGAAACATCCAGTTGAACATATTCACAGGTTGTCAGCTTGCAGATCAAAAATTTTGTCATTTCATGAATATTTTTTGTTATAGAACATTACAAAGTTGCACATAGCTGTGAACTAGAAGAATTTGATAAACTGCTTTCAAAATATCAATCTAGAATGTGTGCCAGGCATCTTCATTCAGCTCTCCCTTTGCACTGAAATCACTAAATAGTCCAGTTCAGATGTGAAGAGTTTGTATTTTGTCAGCAGAGACAGGGAAGCTGGTCAGAGTTAACCTGGATGGAGCTGGATGCAAAGCAAGGCTTGAAACTAGGTCTGAATTCACGTGTCAACTGGTAAATACTCAAAACAGAGCCACAAAACCAATGCTTTAGATCATATTTGGATCATAATATTAATATTTTGTTCATAAAAACGATTAAAATACTGTATATTATAATGCCATACCATGGAAAACAGCCATTTAAGTGCAATATTTAAAAAAGATGATATCCATGCCCATTATGGCTATTTTGCTAAAGTCAACATTTACTATAACTATTTGAAGAATTTGAATTAATGAGTTACAACAACATTTAATTCCCCCTTTGGGATCAATAAAATATTTTGTTCATTTCATTTTGATTTTAAATTAACTTTGGACCCAAACAGTAGTTTGCTGGCACCTGCGTACAACTACAGCGCCATCTAACAAAAGCAACAAAATGACTGAATGTATTTGACCCTATTTAGATTATTGAAATAAAATTTTGTAGGAAAGTTAACTCAAATGCAGCAGTGTGGAGGGGAACAGACTATCCTGACATCCTTGAACGCAGCAGTGGAGGAAAACATGGAAAACGGCAGCCTTTCAACAGAAATTTGGCCAGTGACATTCACATTCATGAACTGCACAAATATGTATAAAATTGACACAAAGAAGGAATTGCAACCACACTTGCGATACTTCATCTCTGAATACTAGCATGTTCATTGGATTAGCTACTGGTCACAAATGAAACATAGGCTTCATCAAGTTTTCTAGCAACTTCTACTGACAGCTGATAACCTCTCAAACATCCCGGCAAACATTAACCCTGCCTCTTCAAATGACACACTGCATTATGTTCTAATCTTGGCTCAAAAACCTAATAGGAAAGGCTAATTTGAGCGGTGATGGAGCTGAGACTACAGCTGAAGCTCCAGAATAGATGCAGATATGGTATCATAATCACAAAGCGGCCCGACGGCACACATTTAGAAACAAATTGGTCTCTTCACAAGTCCAATCACACTTTCGGAGCGCCGATGCCAGCAGATTGAATTCTCACTAAATTGGCATGGCAATGTCACAGATGCCACTTCAAATGAGGTTTGAACATATATTCATTCTGTAGCTCATTGGCTTATGTTAATCCTCTCTATTTGCCACTTGTCAGCGGCAAGTGTCATTTAGCGCTGCCATCATCTCAGTCTCTCATTGACTCGCACAAGACGAGTCAGTCTTTCAATCAAGAGAAAGAGGACTCGGATCGGCTTAAAGTTTTTGGGCTGCTGATTAGATAATAAATTATGCCAGAAATGCTTCCAATTTGGAACAATTTGAAGACTTTGTGAAGTGATTTATAGCCGTGAGGTTTAGAAAAGGACTGCATTGGGGGTAGGTCCACCCAGAACTGAGTAGAGACCGAATACTTTTGAAGGAAAATGGAGACCAGAAAGCGTGCCGTTTTTATTTTATTCCATAGATGTTTATTTAAGCAAGATTTTGCCTCCTGGAGCTGGGATGAGAGCAAATGCACTCTTTACTTTAAACTTTTCCTGCTCATCGATGTCATGTAGCACAAAATGTGTCTGTGGGTTAAATATTTTTCATCTCAGTCCACAGGCTCCTTACAATATTTTTGGGGAACTTTGGCTTCATCAAAGCCTGATTGAAATTGTTCAACTGAGTCAGGTTTATGGATCACTCACACATACCCTGTAGTGGTTCCTCCCTAGCAAAGAGCCATCCGGAAAGGTGGAGGGGAGTGAGCGGCGCCACACAAGATTGTGACCGACAACACTAAGACCTGCATCTGGGCTCTGATTGGTTGTTTCTAGTTAGCACTGGGAGCAATGGGAGAAAGCCAGATTATCTATCTCGTACCATAGAAGCTGTCACGACATAGTGACAGCTTCAACAAATATGTAAAAGGAAAAAAATCTATAAAAGTTACATCCTCCAGCTTTAACATCCTGTCTGATGTCTTGGGATGTTGTGTCAATATTTCCACCTGATGTTCTTTCCTCATGATGATCATCTACTTTGTGAAGTTCACTGGGACAAGATGTCTCTGCCAGCTCCCATATTTCATCGTAGGGATGCCAGCTTCCCTCTTCTTCCTCCAAATGTAATGAAGGTTGCTATGGGCGAACACTTCAGTTTTAGTTCCATCAGACAACAAGACGCGTCTCCAAGAATAAAGGTAACAGTGCATTTTCAAACTGTAATTTGGCATTTCATGTTGGTTTTTGAGTAATAGCTTCTTCCTCACCCAGAGCCCTTTCAGTACTTGTCAATACAGGATCATCTTACTGTGGATAATGACATTATCTTACCAGCTTCTGTCAGTATTCTCACAAGGTCTTTAGTTATTTTTTTACTGAACCTGATATGCACTTCCCCCACGGACTCATCGCATCAGAGCCCATCTCCTTCCAGTTTGATGGCTGCACATGCTGATACTGTTCAAACTGGCATGTAATTGTTTGGACAGATGAATATGGCACCTTCAGGCATCTGGACATTGTATCTAAGAATGAAGCAGAGTTATGGAGGTTCACAGTTCACTCCCATCTTGGCTGTTTGTTTTCCCCCCAACCCCCCACGATGTCACACACGTGTGTTTTATGATGTTGCCTTGAAGTGCTAAGAAAAAGTTCGAGCTTTTCCAAACTATGGTTGCTAATGCTGAAGAAAGTTGACATCATCCTTGTTATAATAATGCCTCTTGGTAATGTTTACATCTCTGAAATGCTGAGTAAAATATTTTGAATTTACAGTGTAGCCAATGTTTGTGTAAAAGCTAAAATAGTGAGAATAATCATTTCACGTAAAATAATTTAAAAACACAAACATCTGCTGATGGATTATAAAATGACTGAGAGCTTTTTTTTATTTTAGTTTTCTATTACCTTACCAGTTATGAAATTCTTTTACTCACTTGCACCTTCTGTTCATCTCTATTATGATGCGTTGCTCAGTTTAGTCTTATTTTAAAGGAATCAGACTTTAAACAAAAACCTCACGTAGAAAAGTTAAAAAAAAGTTAAATTATTATTTTAAAACCCCTTATGATCAATATCTCCTCTGCCTCACATCTCTGTTAATCTTCCCAGTTACATAAGCAGGTGTTATACTGAGTACTTCAGATAAAAATACCTGAACTGAACAGCGCCTGCACATGGACAAATTCTGCTGGCTACCTATATCCAAAACATCTTATTCTTTATTCTATTTTATAAACTTAAAGGGCTCATATAATAAAGAGTAGTAGCATTTTCTGTGTGTCATCATGTATATTTTAAATGTTTCAGTAAATGTCAACCCAAAAAAAACGTTGACTTTTTGATCCTTTTCCTCATGCCTTCTCAGTCAGCAGTTTTCATCTGGAGGGTAAAATTAGCTCTCCTTGCACCTCTTTCAACCTTTAGGAACCAAATCAACCTGCATTCAATGTACTCTGAAAAACTACATGATCAGAAGTTGAAGCAAAAAACAAAAAACAGGGCTATTGTTTCATATCCCGCTGACAAAATATGACTAATTACACTGCTGCTTATAAATGTGTTATCCTGGGAAGAGAGAGGCTGGTGGTGAGACTTTTTACTTGGCTATTTTTTTTTTTTTTCACACAATAGCGGCAAATCTTATTTGTTCATTAATGTCTATCCTGCTTCAATAAGGGTCTGGAATGATCTACAAACTATTGCAAACTTTAAAAATAAAAATCACTCGTAATTTTTAGTAGCTGCAGCTGAAGGAGCTCATTGCAAAAAATCTGATCTTAAGGCCAAGAGGAATTGATTTTGTTTCCCAGGGAGCCAATCAGGAACTTTGAAGAACAGCTAAGAGAGACTCACGGTCTACAATAAAGATTACTCACCCTATATATGAAGCTTTTGCTTCTCAAAATCCAGAGGAATGTTTAAACGTCTTAAACAGTTTCTGTATAAAAGGTATAAAACTTACATTGCTTACCAAGTCATTTAGTTTGCAGGGATTGAAAACACTGACATTTTGTAAAGCTCACCAATGCGTGATGCTTTGTTCCTTTACCTGAACTAAAACCGTACCCAAAAGAATCATAAAGACTGTCTTCGATAAAATCGGCAGGTTAGTTTAACATGTTCTGTAGGAAAATGCTCATATTGAGAAAAAGTGTTCTGAATTTTGTACATTTTTACATTGCAGCACTGCTAGTGACCACAGGAAGTCAGAAAAGCAGCAGTTTAAAACTCTGAGGCATCATCTTAAAAGTTGTTGGTGTGACCACGATCTATTTACTGATTTTCTCCTCGTATGAACTACTCAGAACAATTACTGAGTGTGTCAATGCCGGTGTTGCTTTAGGCATTCTTTTTTTTTTACTTCTGGTGAACAGTAGCCACCATAATTCACTTATTTGATACATGGGAAGTACTTGTGACTCACATTAGTTTCCCGGTTTATTTCTATTGAAATCACTCACTGAATGGTTTGCTGTGTGCTTTCATCCAAGCGGTATCCCCCTGTGTATTTTGTTTTACCGTAAAATGTTTAAAATTTATTCTAGGGAGTTCTGTCTCCGCTGTATTTTTGGCAAGGAGGAGGACATGAAGGCAAGTTTCAATTAGGGCTACAACTCAAGGTTCACAACTTCAGATTTTTTGTTTGCCCCAACTGTTGCACTCCAACACAAACGGAGGTTTTGCTGATGAGCCTCATGCTGACGTGCTTGAGATCTGGCTGTGGTTAACAGTTGAGGACTCAAAGCTGTTTCTGCAAACTGTGCTCCCCATATCCTCAGTATATTGATATATTGCTTTCTCTTTGGAGTTTTACAAAAATATATAATGTTTACACTTTAGATGTTGGATCAAACTTTGACATACATTTTTTCCAGGGCTTTTTTTTTCCTTCTTTTTCTTCCAGCTATGTAGGAGTTGTTGACATTGAATGCTTGCTTTAGGATCATAAGCAAGATCTTCTATTCACAGACAACAAATATTTGTGAAAGGTTTCTAACGTAGTTTGTTTCCTAGGAAACTAACACACTTTTTTACTCACTGCATGTAAACGCATGGTAGTTTGGTAATTATTTCTTTGACTATTTAAGTAGTTTGAAGTGAGAATAGCTGTATTCTTATCAGCAAGTAATTTTCTTTTAAAAGTGTAAGTGAATTGTAGAAGGAAAAGGTAAATTCCCCATTATATTTAGTTGTAGCTCTTTCGGATGCATGAATAAGCTATTATATAAACTAGACATTTCTCTACCACAACTCAAGAATCGTACAATTTTGAGTTATCAGCATTAGCAGATGGACGTCAATATAAAAAACCAAAAATATTTAAGGTGAGGATTTTTCCCTCACAATTTCTTTATATGATCAAAATTTCCATTTGCAAATCAGAGTCTATAAGTTCCAAAAAGGTAGAACCACAAGCATCACTTTGCTTTATTATTTGTACTTATAAATGACTGTTTAAGTTTTGCGTCCTTAAAGAAATTTAATTTTGGATTTCACTGGTAAAATCAGATTTTATTTTTCAGTATATAAAAAAAAAAAATCTCCTCCTCTGAGTTTTCCCCGCTTTCTGTTTCCTCTGTTTTTTTTTGGCCGTTCTGTTCCCTTGAGGATAATTGTGGGTAGGTCATATAATCACACACTGCTCATCAGCTCCCCTTTGATGAACAAATGAGAAGTCCTTCGCCCTTTGAAACATTTTTGTGTGGCACAGTCAGGCAATTAATGACTGTACGCGTAAATCCAAAGTGTGAATCCGTGAGAAGAGACGAGCAGAGAAGGAAAAGAGTCGGAGAGGAGGGACAGAAGAGGAAGAGTACGTTTCGAGCGCCTTCACCTCTGTTCCAGGTGTCTCTGGCCGCATGATTTCCTCCGCGCGCCGCAATCAGCTCCCTTAATGAAATAAGTAATTAACATATTATAATTGTGCTGCACTTTGATTTGACAGGAATCATTTTACATGTCTAATACTATGCTAATTTAATCTGTTTCTCACTTCACGAGCTGACCTTTTGTGATTAAGCTTTGAGGGAGATTTCTGCTTTGTTCACATTGTGGGTGTGTTTGGGTTTGAATGCAAAAGGAAAGGTTTGTTTCAGGACTTCATTTGGAACACTTGGTGTGTGTGTGTGTGTGTGTGTGTGTGTGTGTGTGTGTGTGTGTGTGTGTGTGTGTGTGTGTGTGTTTTTACTGCAGACAAGGATTCAGAATTCATGGACCAAATCTTGCTTATTGTGTCGCTGTATATTCTCTGAGTTTTAAAGCAACATGCACTGTAACTAGATATTAGAAACGGTGTATAAAAGGACACAGTGCATAATTTTTTTGTTAAAAAAATTACAAATATCGACTTCTACTACTATTGAGCATTGGAACGGATCAGAAATTTGCATGTGGGAGAAAAATACAAGTTCCATTGACAGATTATTTCACTTACAACATGGGAAACATGTCTTGTTATAAGTGAAATAATCTGCCAGTGGAACTTGAACTTTATTAAAAATTAATATTAAGGAATTATTGACTCAAAGGAAAATCCTATAGCTTCCTGAAAAGCTACTTGCAAGTTTTTGTCTTATTTTAAGAGCACTGACACACTTACACTATCCAAAAATACTTGGTAAGATTTGTGTCCTTTTGCTGTGTACAAAAATAAAAACAACTGAAAACATCATGTTTTAATCTCCAAAATTCTCCTTGAACTGTTTTATTTTTTCATGTTTTCTATGTCTCATGACGCAACTCTATAAAGTGTGGCTTCATTGTTTGTTTTTTGATGACACTAATGTAGAAGATGTTAAAATAAGTCCAGCTCTATCACTCCAGGAAGAGCAAAGGACCAAGCTGCAGCGTCCGTCCAAACTGCCTGTTCTCAGGTTTTCCTGGCAGCCATGCGGCCCCTGGCTCCACGGTCCAGTCCTCCTGGCTGAGACTCAAAATCGGCAAATCTGGCCTCTGTTTCAAGACAACAAGCTGCCTGTAGGGATCAACACATAAACAATCATACTTTTTTAGAAAATATCATGATTTATCTAAAGACAGACAGAGAGAAATAAATAACTTTTTACATAATTAGAAAGGGTCAAACAGTCTGAGAGAGATGCAGGAAGTGGAGAGGAAGTAATCGGAGGAGCAGGCTGGCGTTGGGAAGACTGACGGCGTATGTGCCAGCCAGTAACAAGACAGCATATTGCCAGGCTTCTTGTTTTGCTGTGTGATCGCTCTGAAGCCTCCGGGGCTCTCTGACAACATTACCATACTCCTCACCCCCCTGTACACAATGCTTGTGTCATCGCTGCCTCGGTGTGGCGCCGCCCGTTTCAGACATGACACTGCTGCTGTTTTAGAGTGTCACTTGTGGTTTCAGGCATGAGCTTATTAGTTCAATCAGACTCAGCGTGGATGCTTAGTGAGTGCCAACTTAAAATCAAGTGTGGGCTCGCTTTGTTCGAAAGCCAACTTTGCCAAATCTCCGTGTGAGTCTGTTAAGTGTAAAATTTGATTTCTTAAAGGGAGGAGTGTGTGTGTGTGAGTTTGTTTGTAATGCCTTGTGGGGGCAATTTTCCTGACATATACTACGTTGTGGGGACCAATTGCTCCTTGTGGGGACCGGAGCCTGGTCCCCACAAGGGGAAACCCTGTTTTTGGGTCAGGGGTCAGAGTTAGGGCTAAGGTATGAATTGAGTTTTGGTTAGGGTTAGGTATGTGATGGTTAGGGTTAGGAAAAGGGTAAAGGTAAGGTTTAGGCTGTAGAAATGAATGGAAGTCAATGGAAAGTCCCCACAAAGATGGCAACACAAACGTGTGTGTGTGTGTGTGTGTGTGACACTTGAAACTCTTCTCTGCTGAACTGGATGTAGCTTTGCTCTCACACCCTGCCACTGCGAATGCGTTTAGATGCATGTCACATTATTATGAACACAAGCAGCACTTAGAGAGTCATTAGCAACCGCTGTCGTCATATAAAGCAAACGGCGATTCATGTCAGTGTTGGGTTTTATCTCTGAGACTAAATCTTCATTGTTAAGCAATGAATTAGACACTTTTCTTTAAAAAAAAAACAAAAAATACGACATCTCGATGACTGACAGGACGTTTGGTTGTGTGAGTCCAAAAGTCGTGTGTTTTTGATGAACACCAGGAAGACGGTCTCTGAACGTCTGAGAAGAATTTCGGAGGATCTAGTCAAAGTCCAAACTTTCTGAGTGTCACTACGGATAGTCTAAATGCAAATATTTTCAAACATGGAAGAAAAAATAGAAACTGTAGAAAAATAAATCTGTGAGATTTGTCCAGTTTTTACTTTAATGATGTGTTTTAATGCACTTTGATCCAGCTCACATGGCTTAAATGTGCCCAATAAATGAGCTGAGACTGAACTTGGCGCCGTTTGCTGCGCAAAGCAGATAGAAGCAGAATGACGACAGAAAACACGCTCGTATATCATTTGTTGTTTACTAAAAGTTGCTGGTTCTCTGTTTTAGAGTAAAACTGAGAGAGCGGTTTCATTTCCTATAAAGGCAGCCACCCTGTTTTAAAAGCTTTCCCTGACCAGAGCAAGTGCTAACCCTGCCCACTGGATCTGATGGGAAGGGCTGACACATTAATTACAAGACTATTCAGTGCAGCACACAGCCATAAAACAAAGGACTCGTTAGATATAATGTGCTTGCATGGATATTTATCTTACAAACCAATCAATGTTTTCATTTTTTGTGTTATTTCCTTTCTGCTGAGGTAGCTTTTGGAAAATGTAGCATTTAAGAACATTTCTTACTAAACATGAGTTGTCTGTCAGTGTGTTTCATACAGTTTGTGGGTGGCTTAGTAGCGTCGGCTTCAATGACTAACTGGTCTGTGCCCAGCTGCCTTCACCCCAAGCTGTCATCAAGTCGTGTCGTCAAACTGACTGTGGTCTCCTGTTGTTAAATTTATCTTCAGATCATGTGAGCGCTGAAAAACCTCTCCTCCTCAAACTGAAGCCTCGGGTCTTTAGGCATTTGGTCTTGATGATGAGTATTTCCTGAAGAATGAGACGAAATTATATTCAGGAAGCTGCAAACTCTCTGGAATGCTCCGAGATTGATCCCAAAAACATATTTGAGTCCTTTTGCTGTGGATTATAACGAAGCAAAACATGGACATTGTGTTCCAGTTGAAATCTTTTCCCTTTTACCTCATACTTTTCGGCTCTTTTTCCCTCAGTTTATACTTTCCTTCATCCTTCATCCTTGTTAAGATGATGTGTTAGGATCCAGACTAAATTAAAGGATTGTTCCAGATTTGTAGAGTTCATAGTGCGGTTGACCAGGCCTGGCTTAAAATATTCCATGTGTAAAATGGTTAGACCTCATTAGGATTATACTTACACATGACAGAGGTTATTTCAGATACCATTTGAGATTCATAAAAAAATTCTCTATGCATAAAAACAAAATAAAAAGATATTTTCAATGCTTTATTGGAATTAGACTCGCCAGAGACTGAGCTAAAGACTACTCCATATACTGGTCAAACCTCAAATCTAATTTTTCTGCCCACATTAGTAAAAGAGAGTAAAGCTTGAACCAAAACTAACGACCTAAGTAAGCATATATTTAATGCCTATATGTGGTGGAAAAAAGTTTCATTTCTGGTCTCATCTAACAATGTGATTACTGGTATCTCTTTCTTTATCTTGGTCAAAATCAAATCAGTATTTTATTTTGGTTTTTATAAACCAAAAACAATTTCTGGCTGATTGGCGGCCCTTTCCATTTGAAAAGTGACCAAATAATTTTTTTTTTCCACTGCCTGCCCAGTAGGCGGGAGTGAGTGGAGGAGTAAAGTTAAATACTTTATATACAAGAACATCATCTACAATTAACACCCTCACACACAGTCATTGCCGGTACCACATTTATTTAATTTATTCAGCATATGGGAAAATTGTATTGATCACAATTTGGTGCACATGAAATTCCTTCCATGTTAAAACTACTTATATGTCGAGGCAGCATGTATATCTCACAAACCATTTGCATAAAACACTTAATAATTAATAATCTGCCAAGTTGAGATCCTGAACAGGATGGTCAAAAATCTCTCTAGACTTCTTTTCTTTTTACTTTCCCATGTTAATCAAGGTAAGAGGAAAAAAAAAAACAACTGATTATATCAGGTAGCTGTGTTTGTTTTCCTAATATGGAACAAGATTACAAAGTCGTGATGGTTCATCATACTTCATCAGGGTGTCAAAAACTTAAATATCCTCACATTCACAAGTGGAATGTGATGGCATCCGCCAGGCAGCGTATTCACAGCCGTGACAACGTGTTAAACATCTGGCATGTGAGTGATCAGGAAAACAAAGAGGGCCTCTGAGACGCCAAGGATTCAAGGAGAACGATACCTTAGAAGTGAAAATAAAAATAACACAAAATCTGACTGGGTGAAATTGTATTTTTCTAATTTAAGTTACAGGCGAAATGACGATTTGTTTACTTTTGTCAGGATTTTGGTGCAGGTGTTCTCCTTCTTTGTACATGCAAGCATTTTCATTGTGCCTGAGCCCGTTTCTGTTTGTGCCTGTGAGGATAAAAAGAGCTTAAGGTTTGGCACGGTTTGTTATTCTACCCAGCGTTCAGTCACGCAGCCGCTCCATGAGAAAAGAGAATAACGCCGGAGAACCATCCTCCTCTGTGGCGCTTCCCTCTCTCCCATCCCTCTCCCCCTGCAGTGTGTGTGAGTGCTATCCATCTGTCAGTTGTCAGTGCCAGGGAGTGATACAGAGAGCTGTCACTTCTCATCAGCCTGCACTGGAGAGGCCTTTTGCAGCTGCCCTGCCTGACTCGAGGCCAAAGGAAATGTGGACAGGGTGGGGTGAGCTGAGGAGAAAGAGGAAGAAGAAAAAAAAAAGACAGTCAAAAAGAGAAGAGGGGGGAGTCAAGGGGGCAATTAAAACAGAGACAATTAAAGAAAGCTAGGGAAAGATTGGAACCAGCGCAGGACACGTAACAGATTGTACATATCGTATTACTTTTCCTTGTTTCTGGTTCTGTGTCAGTACGTGCTGCGCAGGGCGTTAAGCCCTGCTACCGCCCCCTGTTGGTGGCCAGCGGGAACTGCAGCAACAGCTGCAGGGGATTCTTCTGTAATGTTTCCATCAGTTGGAACTTAGGAGGTTGGAAAGCACCAGAACCGCTCTGCACATTCCTACAAAGACGGCTTGAAAGACGACTGCGAAACATGATATAAAGTTAGCACAAGAAGACTTACTGTGCTGCTGTGTGACTCAGAACAGAACGGCTCCCTCCAGGTCAGAGGTCAGACTCTGCCTCAAGAGGAGGAGTGAATGTGTCCCTGTGCATCTTGTTCCTCGCTGATGGTCATGATGTGCTGTATTTTAACCTACTTCATGCTGTCAGACTGGTCCAACTTAAGGAACATCTTGATTGTACAGGTCTGGCAGTAATCACACCTGTTCAAAGTGAATGATGAATGCAGTTAATCCCCATTAATTCATGATTTGACAGGTAAGGCCATATGTTTGATAGCCAGAAATTGGTGTGGGATTATTACTTTTTATTCAGTGTTGATGCCAAGTTAAGAAATGTCAGTTGTTTTTAATCTGATAAAGTTTGAGAATGAATTAGAAATTCTTTATAAGGAATCCTATAACATCACACCATTATTTAAAATCTTACTGTTTTTATTCAGACTTTAGAAGACGATGAGAAATAAACGGGAAAATATCCTAAAGAGTTTTTATTTGCGTGGCTTTAAGTTAATCGGTATGCTGAGTTTGAAAGCTTAAAGAGTTAATAAACCATGATTTATAGACTTTTGTAGATAAATAACACTTCATATTACAACCCACACCAGGCATAAATAAATAAATAAATAAATAAATAAATAAATAAATAAATAAATAAAACCCCAGCAGTATTAAACACAGATGTTTTCAACCGGGCAAAATCACTATTTGTTAGTGAAAGGTGCATGACTCAGATGTCATTTAAAATTTAGAACAAAAGATGACGTAATGTTTGTCTTCTATCTGCCAGCTTCTCCTATACCAATAAACTGCTTAAAGTTGAGTGCATTATTTGATTTTAGATCATTTTAAATAGAGGGAGTCGCAATGTCGCATTATTAGCTTTCAGCTTTCTGATATGTTTAAAAGATTATCTGCTTCTTTTTTTTTTAGTGCAGTAAATGTTTAATGTGTCCAGAGCTTTTCAAAATGTCACATTTCAAACCTTTTAGAGTACTTTATTAACATTTTTTTTCTGATAGAACACAAAGTAATGCAAACCTGTCCCAGTCTCAAGTCTACTGCTGCCACATTTCTCTGTTGACTTGCATCAGTGTTCCCCTGAACTCTGATTAGCTTCTTTCTTCACGCTGAGGAACAGCATTCCTGCACCATGATGCTGCCACCACCATGTTTCACAGTAAAGGGTGATGTGCTCAGAAAGACACGTGTCAATTCTCCCTCACAGTTTCACTTTGGTCTCATTTGAGCTCCTCCAAAGTTGCCATGAACGACGTCGGCTTCAGAGCAAAAGGGAAATGAATCCATATGTTCTTATAATCTACCAGAATATGTTGTAATGGCATCTGCCATATAAAACCTCAATAATATGTACTAAGACTCTGCAGTTGCGACGAGACAAATTGTGGAAAGGTTAAAACCGTCTTAATATCTGTGCAAAGCAGTGTATTTTGTGATGCAGGTCTTTTACAGCGAGAACTTTATCAGTGAACATTTCATCTCCTTTTCCCTCCCAGCCCTTCCAATGAAGCCACCTTCAGGAACATCAACATGACAAGCATGACGAGTCCTGAGCAGCAGCAAAGGATACGAACGCTGAGCCTCAGGGGCCCTCTCTGTGAGAAACCCTACTTTTTATCTTTCATGTCTCTGTTCAGTCCTTTCAAATAACTCTATAAAAGAAAGAAAAAGATAATCTACAGCTGCTGGAGCTTTTGATATTGATAGTTTTTTTTTCTCCAGCCAAAGATATTGATCTGCTGTTGCTCTGAGAAATGGTCCACAGATTTTTCCACGAGACAAAGAGAAAGATGTGCACAAAATCACTTAGTTCCAGAGGAAGGAAATTCATAAAGAAGAGTTAGGAGGCGGCAGCAGCTGCTGCTGCTTTCCTGCAAAACCCGAGACGTGCGTTGTCATTCTCTGTCCTCTAATTCTTTGTCATTCAAACAGGTATGAGTAATTCGGCGACATGATTGCCACTTTCAGCAACGCCATAATTCAGAATGAGGCCGTTATGCCGCACATTTCAGGGGTAAAAAAAAAAAATACAATGAAAAAAAATTGTTCACGTTGCAGCAAATTGCCGGCTCAGCAGAGTTTATGAATCATTTGGCAACACGACAGGAACAGAATCGGAGCGCTGGAGTTTTACAGCCGCTGTGATGAATACTTCACATCAGTGGGGGAAAAATGTAATCGTATTATACAACACTTTAAATAGAAAAGCATTTAAAAGCAAAGTCGGGGGTTGAGATGTTATAAATTCCTGTGTTTGTGTGTGTTCCACTGTAAAGGGAACACAGTGGAACCTCACTCCCACCCCCCCTTAAACTTGTCATTAGGACATGAATGCTGATTGCACAATGCAAAAGCCTTAAAATAATGAGACCATCTGCTTTTAGAATAGCTCCTAAAAAATAAAAAAAAAAACTTGGCTTTAACTACACAATGCTGGATGCCAGTGGGCACAAAATCTTCTGGGAAAATGAGGGTTTGAATTACAGCACTAAAGAGTCGTCTGCAAGCTGGCAGCAAAACTTAGATGCGTTCTGCTTGCTGGTCTTCATGTGAACAAGTATCTCCCATCGTGGAACACAAGATACGTGGGACAAACGTTTTGCACGCAAACGGAAGATAACTGCAAACGCTGCAATGTCTTTGCAGCACAAAAGGGAAACGTTCTGCAGATTGCTTGAACGGTAAAAGAGAGAAAAATAAAAATGATCTAATTTGATCGCGCTTAAGTTGCGGCCAAATTACGTTTACGTTCTCGGAGGATAATGCCAAAAAGGGTTTGCAGTCGGACCAGTTTGTACTAAACGGTGCATATGAGCATGAGATCACCATGCAGAAACTGCAGACCTGCTAAGAGTGCCAAAGCTACCAACTGAAGGCCCAGCAAGGCTTAAGGAAATATGTTGCATTTAATAGCCTGTGAAAGGGCTGCTTTATTCAAGAAATAAACTTTTACTTTTTCATAAACTGCAATGGACGATTACAGCTCAGCAGCATTTAGATTTAAAGCTATTCCTTTGTAGCTGGAAAGTCTTGTGTCCGTAAACTCAAAGATTCCAACGGTACCGTCGAAGCTTCAAGGCCTCAATTTCACTTGGATTATTTTTACATGAGCTTCTGCTCAGTTATTAAGTCACATCAAGTTTACTTGTGTGGCTCATTTCAACAACAAAGCAGTTTAAAGGGCTTCACATAATAAACACTGTAACCAGTTATGAACTAGCAGCAAACAATACATTTTGTCAAACACAATCATTAAAATCATTAAAATTAATTATCATTAAATGTATATCGAATATATTAATCAGTGTTCCAGTTACTATTAATCAATGACAACTATAAAAAGGTTGGGTTTTAGCCTTGATTTAAAGGAGTTCATTGTTTTCTGGAAGTTTGTTCCAGAGTTGTGGTGCCTAGAAGCTGCAAGCTGCTTCTCCATGTTTGGTTCTGGTTCTGTGGATGCAGAGCAGAACCAGAACCAGAGTAACAGAAGTATTTAAAAGCTTTGGTTACACTTTATTTGAAGGGGGGTGAATAAGACTGACATGACACTGTCATAAACATGACATAACACCTGTCATGAACATGAATAAGCCTTCATGAATATTTATGACTGTTGTCATAAAGCGTCATTCGGTAAATAATGAAACTTTTAATGACATTAACCAAGAAATCATTACTGATATACATTTGTTATAAAATCATTATTGATTGCACTTTAAAAATTAGGCAACTTTATGTTATTAAAGGTAAAGTTTAAACAGTAATGATTTCTTGGTTAATGTCAAGTTGTCATAACAAAGACATTTTGAATAATGTCAACTTTGTATTAAAAGTGTCATAATTTACCGAATGATGCTTTATGACAACAGTCATAAATATTCATGAAGGCTTATTCATGTTCATGACAGGTGTTATGTCATGTTTATGACGGTGTCACGTCAGTCTTATTCACCCCCCTTCAAATAAAGTGTTACCAAAGCTTTTTCTCCGAGCTGCATTCAGCCAGTGTAAGGACCAAAGAGCTGTGGCGACGTGCTCCATTTTCCAAGTTTTAGTGAGAAGGAGAGCAGCAGCGTTCTGGATCAGAAATATTCTAGTGGTTGGAGAAAGATTTTCAATCTTTCTCTGACTGTTAGATTTTGTCACTGTTGAAAAGTGACAAAATCCTGAGAGTGTGAGTTAGCAAAATGAAAACAGTTTAACTCGAACGAGTCCACCCACACCCTGCCGACCTCACTATGGACAGAGGTGTAAGAAAATGGATGGATGGACGGACAAATCTAAGCATCATTTTCCGCTTGAATTCTGTTAGCAGCTTCCGAACCGTAATGTTTACATAAAACAAACAATCTCACAGAGCAAATATTGACTAGATAAATTCTGACACATTAAGTTAATTCTTAATGTAAATGGCAACTTTTTTTTCTTTTTTTTTTTTGTTGCTGCATATAATGGTTTTGGTGCACGAGCGACCTCAGCAAACATTATTTTATTCCTTTTCAACATTTACTAGTAAAAATCTCCATTAATGCCTATAAAATATTCACACCTTTGCGTAATTTTCCTTTTATGTTGCTTTTACAGCTCAGTCATGATCAACAAAATTAGACTCTTTTTTTTTTATTTAAAAAAACAACAGCTAAATGTCAAAGTGAAAAATTATTTCTATTAAATACCGACAACGTCCTAAAGGTTCCAGCTAAAGCTACGCAATAATAGTTTGAAGACAACATGATGAAAGTTCTGGAGTGGCCCAGTCAAAACCCAAACCTCAATTCGACAGAGAATTTCTGGCTGGACATGAAGACGGAGCCCGAGCAGAAAAATAAAGGAAATTGCAGCATCCAGATGTGCAAACTTGATTGAGAGCCATTAAAACGGACTCTGTGCTGTGACTGAAACTAAAATGTGTGTTTCCTCTGTGACTTATTTTCATTAAATTATTTTGCAGAATTCAGTTTTCACTTTGGCATCATAGCTTTTTTAATATCTAAATATTTTTGCTAAAACCCCCCTCCCCCATTTTGTTGATTGTGATATAGATTTGTGAAAGCAAGTTAAAAGGTGAAACACCTAGATGAACTGTTACTAATCCACAACACTGCTGCTCACTTCCTCACTAAAACTAGTGTCTATAAAAACTATGTACTTTTGTCTTTTGTAGAGGCAAGAAGCAGTCTTCCCTCTCAGAAAGACATTCAGCTAATCTATGGCTGATAGTTATCAGTTGCTTTTTTCCCGTCTGTTGTGTAGGAAGATTTCTAGTCTGAAAGTCAGGAGTAGCACATTCTGTGTCTTAAGACTCCTCTGATCTCAGTGTGTGGATGCGTGTGCGTGTTTGTCTGACATTAGCAGGATAAATAAAAATCAAATGCTGCTCTGAGAGGAGAAAAACATTGCACACCTTTTAAGAAAGCTTTCTTCAAAGCCCCTCAACCAAAGCCAGAATTTCCTTCTTGAAGCATCGGCGAAATCAAAAACAACCAACATCACATTTATGCTCCTGTTTAGTTACAAAGATGTGTGAGGCTTTTTTTTTTTTTTTCCTCTGGAAAAATCCTTGCTGCTGTCGGAGAGCAAACGCATTATCAAAAAAAAGTTTCAAACAAACTACAAACGCAAAGTTAAAATCGCTCAGCTTTTCTTTTCCCTTTTGTCAGAGACTGTTTTTTGCTGTGTTGGTTTCTCTTAAAAGGCTTGCAAATTGTGACAAATTAGCGTCCTCTTAATTTCCTTCCTCATATTTGATGACTGACATTGTTAAGTGGATTCAAGTTGCCATCTTTTGATAATTAAAATCCTATATTGAACCGTGGTTTTAAAAAAGGCAGGCACGGATAAGGAATTTAAAGATGCTCTTTGTGGCCACATTAGAAATATTTTCTCAGTAACTCTTGTTGGAGGGAGGAGCTTCTTAGTCTGTTTCCAAAGCAGCTTCCACTGCACAGGAGAGAAACAGACATGCGGGGAGAACCAGGAGGAGCTTTTGGCCTATATAGACGCCCTCGTGGGAAAGGCTGAGAATCTTTGATTCTCTTTGAGCAGGCATTTTGTCATGTTTTATATCATTCAACTAATAAAACATAAGTCATTGACTAAAGACTTGGACTCCCTCTGGACTCTGCGCTGTATGGACGTCTTTGATTATCCTCAGACATGCTCCCTCCTCTCACTTCTGCAGATATCTAATGCCAAGTTTACTGCCTAAACATATTCGTTTGTTGTGTATTAGACATACTTGTGACGCTTATGAGAAGATTGTTTTTAATCTATTTGTGAGAGAATTGGGTGTCATCACTCCTTGTAGAGCTCTGCTGTGACTCAAAACTGAGTCCTTGAATTTATGAGCCCAAAAATAATTAGTGAAATTAAATGATCAAGCTGGAGAAAATTCTGATTAATCAATTCTTTGATATGATTAATCGGTAAGTTACATGGTGACAATGAGATATAAAGTTAAACACAATCAGGAGCTTATTTGTATTGAATGAGAGAGACCCAAGATTGGATCCTTGAGGAACCCCACATGTGATTTTAGTTTGCTACAATTATCTTGAATTGCCAAGTGACCAAGACATTTTGCAGAGTACTAAACAATCCCACCTCACACCTTTAAAATGCTGTGGTTTATCCGGTAGTTGGGATTTTATTTAACAGTTTATAAATCTGTTTTATTCCAGCCTCACAGCCTTTAAGTGGCTTTAAATTTAATGTAAATTTGGTGCATCATGGTGGCTTTCCTCCAACCGGTCCAGCAGTGATTTCCCTGCCTGTACACACACATCTGCTCTCTAGTTTCTCTGTTGTTTGCAGCTTTTTATTGTTATGAAACGTTTGGTTTCTCTGTAAGTGATTCACCTTAAAATGAAGACACACTTACACAGACAGCGGAGCGTATTGCAGCGCGGCAAAAGGTGAATTTCCGAGCCTGAAATCCTACGGTTTCGCCCCCGGCTGTTTTCTCTGCCTCTGAGACGTTTTAAACTGCGAGATGTGAGGGGGTTGGGAATTTCATTGTTAAGTGGGCTTGGATACAGCTAAGAGCCGAGAGCTGGTGTTTAACAGGACTATTAACAGAGAGATGGGAGATCAATACAGCAAGGTAGAGAGGAGGCCCTGTCTCTGTCACCGTGATGTGTTATTAGTGCCTGACAGAAGAGCGATCTGGCTTCCTTCCAGTTCCCCGGCTTTGTCACGTACTTTGCTCCACAGCAATTATACCAGAAGCCCCTCTTTCCTCTTTAAGCTCCAGATTTAAAGCCTGTAAATAACCATTTCATAAATTACAACATACATTAACAAGTGTTGGAGCACGATGGGCTCCCCTAGCATAACAAATAACACCTTTACCTCCGAGATCTATGCTCTGCCTTTCGAACGACTGCAGTATACAGCTGTGATGCCTCCGAGGTTCTGTATAATGCAGATAGTCTCTCTCTCTCTCTCTCTCTCTCTCTCTCTCTCTCCTACGTTCGTACTCGCAGCCAGGATTTTAATGTCTTTCCCCACCTTTAGGAACCAAATGATGTTACAGCATACCCCGAGGTACCAAGAGGCTTTACATGACTCCTGTTTCTGATGAATACAGCAGGCATCCCGGGAAGCTCGGCTGCATTCTCATTTCTGAGCTTAGGCAGGAACAGCACAAACCTGCTGCTCTGTTTGACTTGTTAAAAGATGTAACCGCTGGCAGGAATTGATTTTAGCCGATGTCAGAGCACAGGATTACCTCCAAGTGTTATGTTTTTAGAAATTCCTGCAGGATGTCAAGTGAGGTCAAAGAACAGCAGCAGGAGGCCACTGTGTGATAAGATTAAATCCTTCAAATAACCGAGTAAAGTTATTTAAATAAAACAGAAAAATCTTGAATTTGTGGTGAAGACACACTCTTTGAGCATTACATAACAATAACATAACTTAACATTTTTGTGCTGTTTTGTATGTGTGCAGAGCCTGAACAACATAATACAACGGTCACATTTTGCAGAGTCCTAATTACAAACACTTAAAGATAATATGATTCCTTTCCTAACCAAAAAGGCATCACTTCCACAAGTGCAAAAACTAATCTGGTCTTAGTTGCAGATCCATCTTGAGCTTGTCTACGTTTTGTCATTCTATAAACAAAAACTGTCATGTATCTTATTGGGATTTGACGTGATAGGTCATCACGAAGTTTGTCATACATTTGTATGCAGGCCACCTTACTCTAAAAATCAGTGCAACTATTTTCCTTCATAAATCACTTAATTAATTAACCTATTTGTAATTAAATATCTGCATAAGTACAGCAGCAGTTCTGTGATCAGGGATGAAGTTCTAGCAGAACTCAGCTTATCTGAGAATGGAAAGGGCGTGGCTCAGTCCGACCAAAACAAGACCAGCCACCTGCATGAGCAAGGAGAGGATTAATCTGAAACATGCACAATCAGAGAAGCCTCCAAACTGGACCAAACTCTTCCTGGAAAGGCAGCAGGGTCCAAGTCCAATGAATTTGTATTTGCGAAGAATGCTGGGAATACATTTTTGCTCTGGATGTGCAAAGGCAGTGGAGAAAACCCCCAAAGGGTTAACACTCATCTGGTTTTCCTTTGCAAAGTATTTCAAAAGCCATGTTTATCATTCTGGTTGCTGGTCTACGGCACAAAAGCGCACATTCGAGTTAACAGTTGTAACATGATAACTTGCGAAAAAGTTCAAGGGCTTCGAAGACTAATTAAAATAATCAAAATGCAACAAAAGGATGAGTCAGAAGGGAGGATCAGGAAGGAATTAACTCAGCATTGCGTTTGAGTTAATAATCTCATCAATAATCTTATTGTGGTCACATCATTAAAGTAAAAATTGATTGACGTTTACCATTTTGCATTTAATTACATATGCTAAAGGTGCCTCCTGCTTCTTATCTCATCTGCAAACTAACCCAATTAAGAGATTCCAGCATGGCAAAGACTGGAAGAGCGAAAAACCTCAGTAAAAGAAAACTCAGACGCACTCTTGGCTGACGGTTTTCTGAAAAAACACACTGTTTGTTTCTGATTCTTCAGGTTGCCAATGCTCGGCGTAAAAGCTGCAGACAGGATGAAACGGAATGGATTTTCTGCTGGTTTCCCAGACTGGATCCTATTGACTTTTCCCAACATATAAGTTATGGATGTAAGAGGCCTGGGATGATTGTGCCAGTTTCGCGTGTTTATATTTTTAACGCTCTGGCTCAGACTGCAGCATTCCCTAGCACTACTTTAACCTTTTTGGAGCATTGCACAACTAAATATTTGATGTTATTATTATTATTTTTTATTTTTTTTTGTTTTAAGAAAAGTCAAAGTAATTCCTCCTCTTTCCGTCTCGCCTGGAACAGAGTGCAGCTCCAGTATGAGTTTGTCCTCCAGATGTCTCTGTGAACTCCAGATGCTCTCTGACGCTTTTCTCCCACAATCATCCCTCTTCATTCCCACTAACAATTAGATAATGAAATATTGATTTTTAGTTAGATTCATATTGATGCTATTAGCTTTGCATTGATAAATTACTGATGCTGGAGGCCAGAGCAGGAAGACATTACTGTGTGTTAATCTGATGGATATACCTGCTTCTTCCTGCTTGGCTCTGCTCGTGCTGCCACAGCGGCGGGTTGTTGCTGCATATAAATGTCTTTCATAACATTACCTCCACTATATGGATCCCCATATAGTGGAACCATACAGTGGTTCCACTATAGGCAACATGGCGAACTTGCACATGAAATAAAAGTTGAAATATTTCCTTTATTTCAGCTCTATTTCATGTGCAATTCACCACCGATTTACAGAAATACAGTTTCTTCACTGTCAAAAATGCTCATGTCCTGACGATGTTGGTACTTTATGTTTTTAATTGCTCTAACCGTCAGGGTGTTTAAAGGATTTGCAGTTGCATGGTGTGTCCAGTGAAATCTACTTCCTGTTGACCACCTGTCTGAGGAGACCCTCAATGTTTTTTATCCTTCTGGATCTTCAGTGATGTTTAAAGACCTTAAACTGAGACAGTGTCACTCCAAACCTAATTTGGTTAATCAAATCTGACACGGTTTTGTTCCACAAATCTTAAAAGAGTGCGCCAAAAATATGACTTGAACTCAAAACATCAAAATGACTTCCAGCGCGGAGGAAAACACTGACTCTTGAACCGAGTCTTTTGCTTTTGCAGAAATACAAAATGTGGGGAATAGATCGTGACAGCTGTCAGTCCCATCGGCCACCAGAACATCTCCCCACTCAGCTCGGCGACACGCAGGCGTCTCCCTGTCAGACGGCATATACCACAGCGGCTCTATCCGCTCCGAGTAGCCTGACATTATCTACTCCGAGACCCTTTGGCCGCGTCGCAGCTCTCTTGCTGGTGGCACGGCGAACATGATCCGTGATGTCTTGCAGGCAGCAGGAACTGATGCTGTCACTCCACCAAGATATAACACAAGTCGCCGGCAAATGCATGGTGACAGGGACATGTGGGCTCACCAGTGGGCCCACTTGGATGTGAGTCATGGTGTGAGGACCATGTCTTATGAGCTCGCTTGGTAGTAACAGCAACTACAGGTGCTGAACAACAGAAATGATTAAAAGTACAATTGTAAGCTGACTTTGAGGGAGTCGATTTGGTTTTGAATAAGTTAAATGGTCTAAAAGTTTGCGGTTTGCACAAAACCGTAGAGCAAAGAAGACTCGAATCATAGATGAAGTCCAAGTAAGGAAAAACACTGAACTCTTGAGTGCAAATGGGAACTGGAAACGCTTTTGCCTCATTTGTTGATGTAGTCTGCCACCTACTGGTAGAAGTAAAACTGCAACAAGGATGAACCTCGTAATCATTACTATCATCTTAATGAATATCTTTCTTAAGCTTATGTAAGAAAAAAATAATAAAGTAAGGCACAAGATGATAAAAATGAAACTATAGAGAAATGTGTTTTATATTTGTTCAATACTATCCTCAGTTATTATTAGTAAGTCAGTAATTATGCGCCCTTTAACCATCTGATTTTTAAATCTGATTTTTTCAGTATAATGTTACGACATGAACTACCACATGCATATGTGGATAGACCAATCAATTCGACTTTTTATTTGTAGAAAATATATAAATTTGCTTCTTTTTTGTTTTTAAATAGACAAAAATTTGCTGTTGGGTTCTGTTACTAGCACATGTACTTTAATCTGGTCATGTAATAATTCAGCGCAAATAGTGATTAAATGCAAAAACATATTGACACGACATATTTACACTGCATTACAAACAATACTATTGCATTTGCTTTCCTAATATTACCCAACTAAGGACACACTTATATTATAAAACGTACCAAAAACACTGTGTATATAAATCAACATTAATCAACTTTATTCAAATAATTTTACAAACACACTGAAGCTGTTGAAAATATTCCTTCTGATACCAACATAATTACCTACGAAACATGTTTACAGTCACAAAAATGAAACCACTCGCAGCTCAATTTAAAGCTTGATGTTTGCAAAACGTTTGAGTTTGTATGAAAAACACTGGGTCACCATTTCCTGTTGTTTCAGAGAGAGCGGCCCTCCACAATTTGTGTTTTCTCTGTACAAATATCGAGTATCTATGGGTCCTTGAATGTCACTTTTAGAAAAGAAAAAGCCCCTGAAGTAAAAGTCCATTTACAATATTTATCGGCGAGGAGAATATATTTTCTGCTAACACTCATTGTAATAGTTGTGTGCTCTTTGGATCTCCCAACAATCATACGCTTATGGCTTTATGTCAAATGCATAGACATTTTATCTAAGGGAGGAGATAAAGGAGATGTACTAAAAATGTAAACATACTAGAAGAAACCAGCAAACAGAGTACACATGGAACACAAAAGGAGAGTAAAGTGAATTATTAAAAATGAAGACATACCATACATTTTTTTTTTCAGAAGCTTGTAGGGGGGGGCTTGTAGGAGCCACATCAATACAAACTGTTTTTCACTACCTTTTTTACTTCTAGAAGAAAAAAAAAAAATCACAGCATTCAGTCGCTACGTCACATACAGAGTATGAAAGACGACCAGATGTTCACAGAATAAATCTAACTGAAACACAGAGGCAAATACTGCATTTGTAATTGAAATCTGAACGTATAATGGCGGGCACCTTTTTGGACGCTACAGACTAGGTGTATAGCTGTATGATGGGCAACAATTTATGGGTATAATCTAACGCAATTGGGTCTAAAAAAAAAAAAAAAGAAAAAAAATTCCAGCTTGTTCCGACCCCTGTTATCCAGTGAGACTGTGAGCTAATATTAGAAAATAGTTCAACACATTGTTTATAATGGTTTTTTTTCCTAATTAATGACTGAAAAGAGACCACTGAAATGAAACTAAAAATATAATATGTTTTGATGTCTAAACAATTTTCACACAGAAACCATACAGTACCACAACTACACCTCATACAAAAGTGAATCATAAACTGGCACATTGAGCTGTACATCCCTCCTCTCATGTCAGAGTTTATTGGTCGGGTTCAAATCTGAAGTGATGTTAGTTTATCTGTAATTCTGAACGTGGTAACAATAACAAACTTAGCAAAGATAACAATAATATTAAAAACAAAAACATTTACAGGAGTTGAAACAACAAACTGAAACATGACAGTGATATACAGTGAATAACATTACATTTTTGCAGTAAGAGTGTTTTTCAATGCTTTCATGGTGTTACGCCTTTGCTGTTGTTTTGACGGATCCGTTTTTACAGTATCACTACAACTAAAGACATCTTCTATGTAGCTACGCAACTGAAGCAACACACTTTTATTTCCATCTGGACTGGAGCATTATCTCTACAAAGTTTCCAAACACCTCACCGTGTTGTGCACATCAGCTATCATCATCTAAAGGTTTACCGAGCAAAGAAAACATGCGGAAGACCTCAAATAAAATAATCATGTTGAGTTGACCTCATTGCTTCCGATAAATTGTGCATTTTTCACTGTTGCCTCTGCGTTTTTGGCTGCTTCCTTCAAAGAACAACGTGTGTTTTTATTCAGCAGGTAGGATGGTGGCAGCGGGGATCGGCAGCAGCAGCGCCTCACGTTCCTTTATGCAGAGATCCTGAAGATGGAGTGGAGCGGCTGCTCTTCTGCAGGAGACGGACAGAAAGCTCAAGAGGTTACACCACACACACATCTGTGTTGGAATAGCAGGTCATTGTACCCTTTCACCACCTTGCATTTTGAGCATGACTTATGTATTTCTACGTTAAAGAAAGTGTTACTTTAAATGAGGCAGCACAGGAAAATCCAAATGAAGGTGGGATGGATTGGTGTAGTCAAAGTTTGGACTTCAATCTAATTCAAAGCTTGAAACATAACCTTACGTACCCAGGCTATTTATGCCTGTGTAAGTCTGTGTAAGTCTCCAAAATATTGGAGAGTTTTCCTAAGAACCTGCCTAAGGAATTAATTAGGAAATTTCGTAATTAACTGCCTAATTAAGAAAAGATTGTGCAAAAAAGGGAGAGCTAAGGCTCCACCACGGTAAAAAATAAATAAATAAATCTATCATCTCTAGCACTTGCTATGGGTATGTGTGTGCATGGTCGTTTATTTTGTATTGCCCTGTGATGGACTGGCAACCTGGCCCCAAGTGACCATATGAGGATAAGTGGGTACAGATAAATCATAAATCGCTGATCTGAAACATTTAAGTGTGAAGGAGAAAAGTTTTCTTTACGATACTGTACGTCATATTGTTCTAATATTTAATGTTTATTTTGAAAAAAATGCTCAGTCACTCACATTTCTCAAGCCAAAACGACAAAAAAGAGAAATTATTTACTTATTTATTCATTTGTAATTAAAGTGAAACCTGACCCGTCTGTGTGGTCTTGTTAAGGCAGTGTGGTTAGGAGAAATGTCTGCCTTTAAGTGGAAGCAAAGGCTGAAAAGTTTTGAGACGAACTGATTTAAGGAGGGAGAAGAGGAGAAAGGAAGCAGTTGTAGGTGTCATGACGGTAGGCCTGAGTGACAGGCCTAACTGACACAACATATGGAGACGCCGGGTGAGTTTTACCCCGAGGGGGGACCAACGATGTCTTTTTATTATTTGTTTGCCTCGTCCCTGTCAGCCTCCCTTACGCATCGTGAAGGAAAGCGGCAGCCAGGTTGCAAGAGCTGACAGCTACGCACACAGACAGAAGTGCGTCTGCAGACACGAGTGTGCACGGGGATGACAGGCTGTACTCGGACAGAGACGAAGTACAGACAGCAGAGCAGGCACCCAGTGCTGCTGGAGAGACGTTTGAGGAAATTAGGGATTTCTGTGCTGTTCTCCAACCCAAATGATTAGGATGTCTTGGAAGGCAAAACGTGTGACGCAAAAATGGTAACATATCTGATTTGTTTTGATACTCGGGTGTAATCAGTAGTTTAAACTAGTGATACGCAATGTGCAGTCTGACTTTCATCTTAAATATTTGCTCAGGAAAAAAGATTATGCTTTTCAAACAATCATCAACACCCTGCAAGTCCAGATATAACATTCATTTAGTATTCATTTAAGTAAAATTATAATGAATTTACATAATTTGGACAAGAAATAACTTCAGTTTGCACGATTGTCTTAAACAGTTCACACTGGATCAAAGCACAGATATGTTTGCTCAGACTTAAAAAAAATATCTGAGGGGTGAAAACCACCAGCGCCACTCCAATCTTGGTGTGATATTGTTTGACATACGGCACGTCAAGTAAAATTGATGTAAAAGCATGTCGCCACTTGTCTATTCTATAACAGTTTTATTTTAAAACATTTAGATTTAAGAAATTTTTGTTTAGGAAAAGTCTGCATAAAACAAATACCTGTTTGGAAGATTCAGTGGAAGAATGAACTTCATTCCCAAAACTTCCATTCAGCTGCAGTGTTGCTGTAAAAGGATTTTAAAACAGCAATTAACCATAAACACTGTATCTCAAATCCTGCATGCTTCAGAAACTTAGCAAAGACATCATGCTGACAAACCATAAGACATTAATAGTGATCTGGATACACTAAAAAAAAAAAAAACCAAACAAAACAAGTTGTAATATTTTAATATTTTAGCCCATTGTCTTGCAAAAGTATTCCTACCCCAAATGTTATGTTCACAAGCCTTGGTCCATTTTACCGGGATTTCGTGTGATAGAACACAACAAAATGCAATATTGTGAAGTGGAAGAGAGTTTTGTTTTTCAAAATTCTTTACAATTCAGTATAGCGCCATTTCACATCAAATGTTGCGTCACGGCACATCACATAAAAAACATTATTTTTACAGAAATATAAAATCAATCCAGTCATACCAATGTATTTAAAGACATTCTAATTTGATTGTGGTTACTAAAGAATATAGACTTTAATGTAATATTGAAATTGGTAAAAAGTTTTCTATATGAAGAAACCTAGCAGACTCCACTGAGCCTCTGAATTTTAGCCATCATTCATGAACCAACGATGGACAGTCAGTTGTATTAAGTTGTTAACTTTGCAGCAATCCCACATGTTGAGGACGAATTTAGGGACAGTGGTGAGAAGAAACCCCCTTTAAGAGGAAAAAACCTCCAGGAGAACCTGAGTGTGATCAGTGGTCATCTGATGTGACCTACAAGAGGCAAGTTAAGAGTTGAAACTCAAATATGGTCAAGTCAAAATTCAGACTTAATTCAAGTCGGCAATCAGCAGTAGGCGGTTAAAATCAATGTACACAGATCCAGCATTACTGAGTTTGAGCTGCGTTGCCAAGAATTGACAAAAAGTTAATTTAAGATGTGCAAAGATGGACACACCTCAATAGACATGCAGCTGTGACTGTGTACAGCAGTGCTGCAAAGTACTTGGCTGAATACAAATGCATAACTTTACATATTTTTTTTCTGGTAAACCATAATTTTCTTCCACTTCATATTTATGCATTAATTTGTGTTGGCTTATCAAATCTCACTAAAACAAACTGAAGTTTGTTACTATGACAAATGAGGAAATGACTATAAATAGTTGTAGACACAGTATATGTTGAATAAATCCCAGCTTTTTTCTTTTATCTCTCTCAGGCATTATAGTTAGTTTGGCTCGAAAAACTCTATTTACCTTGTGGATCCAGTCTTGGATCGACATATCCCCAGTGCTGATAAAGAGCTGCCAGCTCATGGGGACTGTAGCTCTTCAAAAGACTTAAAAGGTCCATCTCCTTAGGGGTGTCTCCTGCTGAGTCACTCTTTCCCTGAGCAAAAAGGTGTTGTTCTAAATATGCTTTCCCACCATGTAGCCCCCACATGTTCATGGCTGCCCAAAGATCAGGGCCTTTAAGACCAGAGGAAAAGTCCCACGATTGCCTTCGGGAGTAGGTTCTGTCTGCTGCTGTGTTGGAAGAAGTCCCACTTTGATTTCTTGCCAACATGAACCCCAAACCCTCCTGGGGGAAGACACCCTCCACAGCGGCTCTGTTGCCCCTGTGTTTGGGGCTACTTGAAGTCTGGAAGTTCGAGAGACTCTTGGTGTGCACAGAACTGTTTATTGAAGTAACCTGGGCAATGGAGGCTTTACTTACACTATCTACGACTCGTTTATGTTCACCAGACTTCCTTTGAGGTTGGAACACAACCTTCCCACGAGAATGTGTTGCATCTGAGGAATGCGAATCCTTCGGGTGATGCTTGGGCCTTGGGATGTTTGACTGAATTTTTGAGGATGAGACCTTGCTGCTGGTTTGGGCCGTGACACCCGGAGGTTGTGTACGCTGTGTTCGTGGGGTGGGTAAAGCTGGGCAGTCCTTGCCTTCAAGGAACGGTGGAGGTCCTGTGCGCCTCCACTGAGAAGACCCCGCTTTCAAACTCTTTAAAATGCTAATGCAGGGTGCCCACTTTGGTGCTACAGAGCTGCTGCCATCCACCCTGTGGGTGACACGCTGATGAATCCACAGGACTTCTGGGTAATTGCTAGTGTGTGAGCAGTATAGACACTGATGTTGCACCAGGTCCTCAGTTTTTACCAGATAATTTGAATTTTCAACAGAGGATGAAGAAAGATTAAGAAGACTGACATTTTCGCCACCAGAGTGTACCTCCTCTTCCACCTCAATCCCGTTCGAGTTTTCCATCTTAATGTTTCCCTCTGCAAACTCCTGACCAGGAGAGTATGTGTACTGATTCCAATATGGCTGACTGAGCAACACACTCCTGCTCCTGAGGTAGTCCATATATCTCGAAGAACCATTTTTACTGATGTTGCCAGCAGCGGTGCTCTGTTTGCTGCAGGGGCCGAGGCGATGGCTGTATAGGTGGGACCTGAGCAGTGAGGAGTCAACAGTCTGGAAATCACAGTACTCACAGGAGTAGGACTTTTTATCTGTAAGAACAAGAAGAAGAAGTTCAAAACAGTTTTATAATAAGCCTAAAACCAAGTCGGTTCCAGGAAACCAATGACTTTAAATTGCCTCCTATTTATGATAAATGGAGGGATTAAACATCTAGAATCACATATTAGCTTCGAACTTACAACAAACATTACGTTAGCTTGTTGTTTCACTCTGAAAAAAGGCTCAAATCCATCTGTGCAATGCTGCAACAGCTGGTGTAATTCAATTATAAATCCACTAGAGGGCTCTACCTACCCTTTTAGTGACAAAAGACTACACTGTGGTTGACCGAGTTTTGAAACTTCACCTTGATGGGTGTCTCGATCTAACCTAACCTTACAGAGATCAGCGTAACGAAAGACATTTCTTTTAAGCAGCTGTCCTCATTGAAATTTTAACCTTGCAAACCCATTTCAGGTCTACAGAATGACAGTGTGAGTGTTTTTCTAGGCTCACCTCCGTGCTCTTGGCTCCTGATGTTCTTACTCTGCTTAGATGAGAGTTCTCTGACCTTCTTTGTCTGCAGTGCCTCATAAAACGCTTGACCGAGTCCATTCAAAATGATACGGTCTTTTTGGAAAATCTTTTTGTCTCCACTTCTGCCGTGATTCAAAGAGTTAGGTGCATGATCATGGCCTGCATCACCCTTCTTCTTTTTGACACTAGAGTTGGAGCTGTCAGTTTGTTTCCTCTTCTTTTCCTGCTTCAGGGGTATGTATTCTCCTTTCTCTGTGTCATATGCTACTTCTGCATCAGCCAGCCTCTCCTCCCAGCCCAGACATTTTTCAGAGGACTCCACCAGTCGTCCCCTTGTAGCTAACTGCCAGGCTTGGTAACTACAAATTGGGTCTAGCTCTTGAATTCTCCTACCCTGAAATTTTGCCTCAGGTGGTTCTTTAGAGTTAACACTTTTGAGGTTCAGGAGTTCCAAAAAGTGCTTCTTATCAACTTGCAACTCAGAGGCCATCAGGTCTTCACTTTTTGGATTTGGGTTCAGTTTATGCAGCTTTTCGTGAGCCCGCAATGTGGTGCGGTCTTTGAAGAAGTTACCGCAGCCAGGGCAGAGCTCGTAGAGGCACTCTTCGTTTGTCAGTGACGCTGGGTCCTGAGGAGTCCCATTGATCGTGGCAGGCATCTCATTGTTTTTACTGCCTTGAAGCTGTGCTTTGACCCGATGAATGCGCATGTGGCTTTGGAGGAACCATGCTTGGCGGAAGCGTCGTCCACAAATGCGGCATCCGTGATCGTGGGAACTGTGGTGCAGCTTAATGTGGGATTTAAGGAGCAATACCTGAGGGAAAACTTGGCCGCAAATGATGCAGGAGAAAGGCCCATCTCCAAACTCAACCCCATTTTTACTTTTGACTTTTTTCTTTGTTACTTTCTTCTTCACCTTCCCATTGATGTGATGAGCTTTGTCAGATGTGCTGATGACTTCAGGGACGTCCAGAACATCAGGCTCATCTTTCTGTTCCTGATCTTCTTCCACCTCATTGTCTCCAGGGTTTTTGCTGAGTAGGCCCAGTTTATGGCTTCGGATGTGAGCCTTCAGGCTGCCTTTCTGAGCTGTCCGGTGCTCACAATAGGGACACTTATACGGCTTCTCCCTTGTGTGTCTTCTCATGTGCTGAGAGAGAGAGCTGAGCAGAGGAAAACTACGACCACACACTCCACATGTGTGGCATGCTGCTGCATCTTCTTCCCCTTCTTTTGTACTTGAAGCTTGTTTTTGTGATGCATCCTCTTTCTCCTCTGTCTCCATTACTTTTCGTGAAGATCTCGCGGGTTAACAGATGTGTAGTTAATCTGATGAATCTTCAAGGTTTAACCCAGAAAAGTCATTAAGTTCTCAAAGCTGGCGACTGGAATCTGCAAAAAGTCACTGCTTTAAGGTCCATCCCGACCTCTGAAGAAAGTATGTTTCCAGTTTACCTGAAAATAGAAGAATATTAATGTTAACAGGCTGACAGATCTTAAAGTCTGAAGGTGAATACAAATGTCACTTTTCAGATTTGTATAAAAGTAGAAGTAACTTGATAAAATGTGCAAAAGTTTAAGCAACACCATGTTTCCAATGATTATCTCTGTCACTAGCATTATCATCACCATAAAATAAATAAATAAATAAATCACAGCTGTTTGCAGTTTTCAATAATATGATTAGTGTAAAATTAACATTTGTGGTTTAGAAGCCCCATACACAAACATTTCAACTATTACCTATAAAATAGTATATAATAATATTGGTATTACTAGATAATAGTTACAGAACAATGTGATTGATTCACGTATGAATTGTTGGTTGTGTCCTTTTCCTAATGCAAAAGTTTTAGGCAGAACAAATCCCAATTGTCTTTGCAAAAGCTCTCTGATAAATATAGCCGTCACAAAGAACTGTTTGGATGTAATAATTGTTAGGACATATAATTTCACATGTTATGCATTCATGCTTTTGATATTTACAGTATATTTAGCTATTTGAATGGCCCTAGGTTAATGGCAACAACACAAATGTTTCTTTAGTGGTTGACATGCTAAAGCTTATGGAAAGTTGTGGGGATATTGTGTAATAGTAAAGAAAGAAATGTCTCCAGAAAATGAGGCTTAGTCCCAATCAGTTTCATTATTGTAATTTCCAGCAATAGTATTGCATTTACATCTTTCCCAGAAAGTGTACAGCTCTATGTTAAGCAAACACACCCCAACAATGACAAAAGCAGTTTCATGCGTCTGCATCCAACTGATACTGGGACAGTGTTTTTGTCCCACAGCAGATGAACGATGCCTGTCTGTACATATTAGAGCGCGGGTCAGTGTCTCAACATGCATGTCTATCAGTCCTTTGGTTTCCTATGCCTAAATTGAGTGTGTGAGGTGAAGCATGAAGAGATGTATTCATTCCTGGCCCAACCAGGATGAACCCTTAGGGGCCATCCACTCTAATTCCCAATCAATAAACCGCTATCAACAAACTGGATTTCAGAAACTCGCAGAGTAAAACAGGCAGAGACAGAGTGCTATTCTGTGAAATTCTGTGTGCAACTGCTGTGAAATAGTGACTTACTCATGAAGACCAACGTTAACTTTATTCATTTAGTTTTATTATTTACTAGATGTCTTCATTTCAAAGAATTACAGCATAGAGTTACAAAATCCTCTAATCACAGCGCAGTGTACTCCACAAGGAAAGTTCTAACCCCGGCAGGCAGGGTTAGACATATATTTTATGCAAATGTGAGCATTTGTTTTAGTCAAAGAAGATGCTTTGTGGTGTACAGCCAGCCAGGCAGTCAAAAGAGAAACCTGCTATTGTGTTGGCAGCACCAGAACTGTCACATCGCCTCACGTCTGGCCCTCAACCCTCATTAGGGGGTCCAGGGAGTTATTGTTAAACGAAAGAGGCCTGGGCCTCTACGTCACTCTCTTCCAATACATGTCTGAGCAAATAGGCGGGACAAAAAAAAAAAAAAAAAAAAAAAAAAATTACTTTTATTTCCTTTCACTTGTAAGGAAAAAAACAAGATTTGTATTTGTAACTTTGAAGTCATTTGGGTGTCTTATTATCTGCATCCACAGGCGCATCTGCCTACATGCATGTTGTCATCTATGCTGATCCGCTCACACTGGCATGGGTGCATGGAGGGGTTCAGAGGGTCTTTTTGGATATGGCAGGTGTTTTGTAGGCAGACGCTACCAGATTAGTGCACAGGCAATGCGGCACACTGTCTATAAGAGCGCCGGGTGGGCATGTGCAAGAGAAACTGGAGGGCGGCAATTAAGGGTTTAATGTTAAGGCGAATGAAATGAGTTAACACAATGGGGATAAAGTCAGAGGGCTGATGGTGGCAACAGATGGGTATAAACAGGCCATCAGTATGGAGTTAGGCGCCTTGACAGTATAACATAAGGACCTTATGTCTTTGTCACAGCAGCCCACATTTACATGTACAAAAAAAAAAAACCCTATTCAACTATCCACTTCCTCTCCTTCCACCCCATAAACATTCAGTGTTCTCTGAAGGATAAAATAAGTAATGCACACAGAAAAACGTGTTGCTTCAGGGCTCGGCTCATTCTTTTAGAATCCCTCGCTCCCCCTTTTTTTTCCTCTCTCTTTTCTTTGGCAGATGAATAGGCATGTCCAGTCAGCTGTCCTCGCATTGATTCATCCTGACGTCCCAACCAGCTCAGCACAAACTCCCTATGGTCAGGGCATGGATGCTGAGAGCCTGTGTGCTGCGATGTGTGTGAAAAATATCCGCTATCGGTGGGTCGTATGTTTGTGCGCCGCCTGTGTGCCCGGTTGCTGCTGTGGACAGGAAGTAGCATCTCCCTTATTCTGCATGACACGCCCAAGAATGAATGAATCATAATTTATTTTGATTTTAAAATGAATGTCTCTGTTTTATTTAACCCAGGATTGGCATACAAGTGAAATGAAAAAAAAAAAGAAAAAAAAAAAAGATGAGCAAATGTTTGCTAAAATGCCCCCAGAACGAGCCTGTCTCAGTGCCTGTGTGTTTGTGCTGAAGTCGTCCAAATATTCACATCCACAAGCCGGTGCCAACATACCCCTGACTGGAGATAGCATGTGACGGTCCTTATGCTAGTGTTCAAAGCCATAGTCGCTCACTAAGCCTCACCTCACATCTATGCTTTGTGTCCAGTAATCCTGCCCGTTTCCACTAACGCAGCTGAAGCAGCAAACAAAACCAGCATATAAACCGAGGGTGAGTACTTTGCTAAAAGCAGTCTCAGAGTGAAGGTTAGATTTATTTATCCAACTTTAAGATCCAATTTTTTCAAATTTGGCAAACCCTCTAGACTGCACTCAGTCCACCCTCAGAAGGAAAAGAGAGTGCTTACAGATTTCTTCTGTCGTTGCTTTTGTCACACTTAAATTGTTATATCAGAAAATTGCAATCAGTTTTGATATGAGTCAGAAAACTCTGATTTCAAGTGATGACACTTAATCATTAAGGGAAATTTTTTGAAAGCTGAGTTCAATTTTGCTTGCCAGTCTCATGCTTAATACTTGCCAGATTTGTAGAAAAAACAATGACATAAAGAAGCATCTCTGTCAACATAAAGCAGGCTAAAATATCCTAAATACCAACACATCTAAAGATATTGAGGAACAAGAAATATGAATCTTCCTTGGCAAATAGTTCCAGGATGTCACAAAAGAACCAAGAACAACATCTAAATCCGTACCTCACTTGCTTCAGCTATGGTTAATAGTCACAGCTGTTTTATGACGGAGAAGACCAAACTGATCACCATTATCGGTCTTTGTGCTCACAGGCACTACTAATCAAAAAGAATACAACAGTCTGTATGACTTTTGCTAATACATACTAAGAATAAATTACACACTATTTACTAATTAAACACATTTTGAAGATAATTGGTTGCCCTGAGTTTTATTCAAGGATATCAGAAAAATTATGTTGAGTCAAATGCTAACCACTCTTCAGGTTTTCATTTGTAAAAGCTTTTGTGAACCATCTGTCTCTTCTACTTGAGGTGACGTCCAGTTTATCAATGGCTTTTCCTAAGATTTCAACAGGACTTATGTTTCCTAAAGCGTACTAAGTCATAGTAACAAGACACTTCCTCTTTTCAGCCAGTGTCTCATTGTACAAAAGCCAGGTGAGCATTGTAACATATTTGATAAGCACAAACCCAAATTTTCTGATCACATTTTATTACTGAAGATTTACAATGTTTCTAGAGTGACTTCCTGTAATTGAAAGGTAAACAGTGAAGTAGTAGTCTACTGTTGGTGAACAGCCTAATGTACCTAAAAGATTAGACAGCCATGAGCTCAGCAGTCACAGGCACGGACAAACTTGTGCACGCTGGTGCCCATCCCCCTCCTCATGCAGCTCTCCGCTCGGTTACACAACATATATAGGGATTACTCTTCACTGCATGACATGAGCTGCTCCATGAGTGGCCTTTTATCATGGATGCCCCCTTAGTGCATTAAGAGGTATCCATAACAGAACAAAGAAATGACAGAAAATACTCACTGCAAAGGTTAGACCGGATAGCCAAGTATCTGCAAGGTAGATTGCAGACCTTGGAGATTAACAAAGGACTGTCTCTGAAAGCAGAAAAGAAAAGATGGAAGAATTACATATTTAAGGGTATTTTCAAATATTAGAGTTCATCTGTGGTGGGTCTAGGGATCCACTGTGGACCCACTCTGTTTTCTGTGTGTATTGGCTAGTGTGGGAGACACTGGAGTATAATCTGCTAGCATTAAGTTGCTCTCTAAAAAAAGCACTCTCAACAGGGATTAGATTATCATGCCAAGGTCAACTCAGACTCACACTGTCTCCCTTTATGTGTCTCTGTCACTCTTGTTTGTGTCTTTTTACAGCATCCCACCCCCAATCCACCACATCCACACACAATCATCTGTGCTCCTATCCTCAGGAGGAAATCTCGAGTTTTTTTATTTAAGATCATGATGTTAATGTTAAAGAAACAGAGACAACCTGCCAGAGATTAAAATTACAGAATGCATATCACAATGTAAGCAGAATTTATCCTTGAACTTATCTATGGCAATAAAAATTGATTGTCTTTTTACGACTTCCCCATTTTTCGACAATATATAATATATATACAATATATAATCATAATATAGCCCACTAAACATTTAAGTATCATTTTGTACAATAACATTTGTCATTAAAGTACCTCTTTTTTAACCCTCAAATAGCGACGCAAATTTAGTCACCATTAGTGATTAAAAAAATGCACATTTTAATGTCTATAGATAATTCAGCTGTTAACATAATTCCTTTTAATAATGCTGTAGGAAAACTTGTTCTGTTTAGTAACGTAGCACTTTCCTTTCAACATCATAAGATTTAAAGACTAGTGTTTCAGCTGCTCTCTCTGTAGCTTTTCCCTACACCAACAACTGAGGGCAGACGGACAGGAAACTGAACAGCAAATTCAGCAAAAACAGAGGCTCCTCAGATCAACAAAACAATATGAACCATCTAAAATACACTTTAGTAAGCCAAAGGCATAAAAACAAGCTTTTTTTTTTTTTTTTTTTTTTTTTAAAGTGTCCAAATAAAACTCAGTTGCATGCCTTTCTGGAAGTGCAGCTAACAAATCAGACCATATACTCTACAAACATGACTTTAGCCAGGTATGAATGATATTTACAATATACAAATAATGTATTCATTTTCTGTCGTTTTTTTTTTAATTTTCTTTAGTTATGGCAGTTCCAGTTTCAACTGAGCTTTTAGGAATTATTTATGATTGTCTTGTATGTCTGATGTTCACCAGGAGATGCTGGCTTTTGCTTTGCAAATTTCCAAATCCCATTAAAGTATTTCTCTTTTTTGTGACCCTGATTTCAGCTCTATACTGAGATTAACTGTTCTTCTGCATGCAAAAGAAAATGCAGATTACTCAAAACTGCGGCCTCTGCAACCCTGAACCCCAAACAGAGTCCTACAGCAGTAATAAATGGAGGAATACTTCAAAATGTAAAAATGCATGACAATTTAAGCACAACTTTTTAGTTTTTACACTAAGTATGTTTTCAAACCCATTAGTATTGCAAATTCAAGTTTCACTCTCTGCTCTTTGGTTTTAACATTTATTTTATTTCTCATTTCTTTTCAGCCCAATATGGTTTTCCTGAACTTTACTAAAACCAATTTTAAGTTAGTACTATATTTTGCAGTGCTGCTTCACACAGTTCCTCTATAAATGAAAAACAAGTCAGTGTCTCACGCTTGTGTCTTAAGAGGATTAAGATGACTTTAGTGCCATTGTACTTGTGATATACAACAAATTGCACTCACAAATCTCTCAAGTTACAAAGTGAATGCTGATCTGTAAGAACATGTGAGTAATTTCCCATTTTCACTCATGATTAAAGTAAGGTTTTAAGAAAGGTAAGGTGATAGCTACTCTGCGATTTTACCCAAGAGCAAAACAATGACAGCTGGCAGGAGGGTCCGGATTAGGTTTCCCATCGGGGTATTGCATCTTTTACACCAGCGTTTCTCTGGAATAGAATGGGCCGATAGTAACCTGATTCCCTCAGACCCATCCAATCTCGTCTCCCTCTGTCTCAATGGGACCAAACAGGAGGGATCTGTGAATGCCTTACTCATCCCTTCCATCTTCCATCTGGACACTATGCCAGTGTTTGAACTCCAGCTCCTTCGCTGGAGACTTGAAGAGCAAGTTTCCCCTCCCTTTTTTTCCTTTTACACAAATTGGGAATGGTCTCTCCCAGATACTTGATAATGCAGTTTTTATGTATTTTAAGTTGGGGGTTCTTTGCCCTAGTCACTTGCTCTGTTCCATTCAACTGTCATGAAACTTTTAAGAAAGATTTTGCAATGTTGTAAAAAAAAGGGAAAATGGGAATTAGATGTTTCTATCTACTGGTTTTGGAGTGAATTAACCAGGCTAAGCATTGCATATGTTGATGGTACACATGGCTGTAATAAACAAGCTGTTGAGGTTGTAAACTAGCATGGACTACACATCTCAGAAAAATGAAGAGTTCTCACCTCCAAACTGGAGGTTTAGATCCATCTCAGCATGGAGAGCCTCTCCCTAGCAACGCTAGGCTACAGTTCTCCTATTCTTGCTGGAATGGAACACCATTCCAGGAAGAATACTTGTAAGTTGTGTGTTGTTGTACACGTAATATTATTTAAGAGTGGTCGGGGTTAGTGGGTGGGTGGGTGGATGGATGGATGGATGGATGGATGGATGGATGGATGGAAATACATGACATCTTCAAATACAAAGCTCTATTTTCTTTTTCCATACTTATCTTGATCTGGGACACATTTCAATGAAATTATTGGATAGAAGCCTTTCATTCGAGTTTTGTGTTAACTTTTTAAAATGCATTTTTGGTATTTTTCTTTGGATGAATCTTGCATGAGATGTGCTGAGTAAAGTGATTCTTTTGCTTTGTGTATGTTTATTGTCTTTTTACTGTCTTAAAGCAGATGTAGTAAAACAATGAAGTAATAAATTCAGTTACTTTACTTTTATAGCACTGCTATAAAACAGAAGTCAAACCAGGCCACTTTACAGGGAGACTTACCAAGTCAAATTCAATTTTCCATCATTTTCCATAACCCTGATATCAAGAAATTATGGCATCATTCTTATCTGTACAATATTATAATGAATACCACTAATAACTGTTAAGTGGTGTGCGTGTTTTTTTTTTCTTTTGAATTACTTTTTTCCCACTTCTGCTTGAGACCTGCAAAGTGTTCATTTGGTGTCTGTATAATTGGGAAAAACAACTTTCTGATGGGGAAATAAGTCATTTGCAAACTCCCTCATGTCAGAAAGCAAATTGGTCACAATTTTAATAATAGTTTATAACATATTATGCCAATTACCCCACGGTGTTACACACAAACATCAGAAATATAAACATAAAATTTTTTTTTAAAAAAATCACAAAACACACCAAAAGAAACTGGGAACTTCCTAACACCATTTCTGTCTTGTAAGCATGGGAAAGGTGTAATAGCATTCCTTCAGTAAGCCAACCAGTGGTGTGCAGCAGCAGGTGTAGGAGGGGCAGAACTGCTTTATGCTTTGCTCCACACAGTTTGGAGAGAACTCCAGTCACTCCAGCTCCTTCTCTAGTACCTCATTGAAAGGACTTTAAACTATCAGGATAGTTTGGAAATTTTTAACTATCTTTAAAACCTTGCTATACTTTGACTTGTCCATGCCTACCTGATAACGGTGCTGGAACCACATTTAATGATTTTTGGAAAAATTCAGAATTTGCAAAGCAATATGGAGCCATGTTTAGAATCCTTGGAATAACAAACTACAGTTTGCCTAATTTTGATTTACTCTAAATTAGCTCTAATTGCTAATATTTTGGTCTGTTTCACCAACTTTTAAATCTACTTTTATTGAAGCTGTCTCCATTAGGATTTTAGTGTTAAGTTAGAATTTTAAAGACTGAGACACAGCTAACTCTTTACTTCTAACCTTTCTGCCCAGTATCTGTAGCAGTAGTCTTGTCTCAAGCACAAGACCACTGCTACAGTAGTCTGTTGCCTTCATCTGCTCTTAAAACCAGAATGTTTCTGTCCATTGTCATCAAACAGATCTTGTTCCAAAGTCGAGATGGCCTCACCCCTCACATCCTCCTGTCGCCTCTGTCTGCACCCTTCCCCCTTTGTCCAGCCCCTTCGTCTCCTGACCTAATCTAGATGATTAAATCATTTTTCTTTAGCACAAATTTTGTCCCCCTCCCCACACCACAACTCTTGTCTGGTAGTCGGGCAGCACACCCTCCCCTATTGATCGTCATGCTGAGGAGATTACCCTAATAGCTGGGATTACCTCCCCACATGTTGGTCAGCCTCATACTGCAGGGGAGGAGGGGAGAGCTGGGGATGTTGCATGTTGTGCATGATGTGCAAATTTACGCAGGGGAGGGGAGGAGGAGTAAGAAATGAAAAATCTGGGCCTATTTGTTTATTTCCAGTGAGTAGTGGATTGTCAAAGGCCACAACTAATATAACATCTGGATGTTTTGGGAGTATAAATAAGAGTTTATGCAAGCAATATGTCAGTTTTTATACTCCTATAAAAACTTCTTCCATAATTATGCGAAAAGAAAAAAGCCTTAAAGTACCAAGAAAAACAGCAACAACAAGAAACAAAAAACAACTGAAACCTGTTTTTTATGCATTCAATATTAAAGCCCATTAAAACTATATCAATAAATGGATAGCTTATGATTTTTGAATCCAAGTTAAATATCAGTAAATATCTTACCTTCTGTATATAACTCTCTTTGTATCTTCATTTAGTATAAATCCATATTAGGAGGTCCAAGAGGCTGAAATTAACAGTTAGTCCACATGAAAGTGGAAATCTACCATCGTAAACAAATTCCAGTCCAAATAAAGAGTAATTTCAGATTATGCAAACTGTTTTTGATGATCACACTCCACAGTTTGCATATGCAAGTTAATTACAGAGAAACTTTTAACTACTGACATAATTAAGATATGAGGTAGTGTGCCACAAGATAACGCATTATGTAAAATGAAGATAAAGCAAAAAATATTGATGGTTTGAAGGTTCATAAAACGGCTGTGGCAAAAACCTTTGTGAAGTTCAAAGTTTGAAGTTCAAGACGGGTAGAAGTTCATGATGATCTTGGCCCCTCTGTGACCTGTCATTAGCTCCAGCCTCTGAGAACAATTGCTCTGGCTTTATGCTAAATAAAGACACCAAGAGAGTTATTTACTTGGTCAAGAGTACAAAGCAGTTATTTCCTGTAGACCGTTAACAAACTTGTAAGAGAATCATGACAAGCATTACTTAAGGCATTTTTACTTTTGTGATGAAAAAAGCTAATTCAGTTGCAATTGTAAGTCTTCAAATCAGTACGAATGTTACTATAAATTAATAAGGCCGGGAGCGGTCTTGTTTACACAAGACCACCGTCTGAAAAACTACCAGTGTTTCTGGATTTCAATTGGAGAAAAGTTCCACATTTAGATGAGACCACAAGTACACTTTAAATCCACTGTAGTTGTCATGTGAGGGCACTGTAATTTTAGCATGTTGTCAAAACTTGCATGCACTTTTGACCCTGAGCTTCCACCTCATTTAGAAAACGGTAACCTGCCTACGATGAGCCAAGTCCTCATGTCCTCCATATCACAAGTTGTGTTAAACTGAGTAGGTGAAGTGGCACAAACACCACAATCCTGTCCACCGTTGTTTTTGTAGTAATCTGCGCGTACATGTGTAGAACAAACCCTTCTGTCCTCCGTGCGCATGTTTACTATCACACCTATAGAACACTTCACACCTCCACAGGGGGTGTTCCCAAAAAGTTCAACTCTGACGCTTGGTTTCAAAAAGTAACGTTGTCATTGTTCAATCATTGGAGATGTGAAAATCATTGATTGGATACCAACTGATTGCTATGATTCCACTGAAAACGCCTCGGTTGAAACGAGAACGGAGTTGCTGGCTGCAGTTTTTGTTTCATTTGATAGATGTTACTCTAAAAAACAAAAACACTTGCATATTAAAGTTTTACGTATATGGTGAATGATATCAAAATAGGAATTCAGAATTAATTTTTTAAAATTATTTACTTTCTGTGACAGCTGGGGCACAAAATCAAACTTTTTAAAACCAAACTTAAGTTCCAAAAGTCAACCAATATGACACTTCAGCGCACATGCCTTTCTGAATCTTAAAATATATAGAAAACTTGTCAATTTTGTGATAAATATACTATTTTGGATCACAACCTTTTAAACAAAAACCCTAGAATTTCAAAAATTTGAAAATACTGTAACTTTATTTCTAAAACTACATATTCTGGGATGTTTGATATTTATTGCTGAATCCTAAATACTTTATAAACATACCTCACTTTAAGACATGTTTAATAAGATACCAATTAAGAAAAATGCACATTAAGTTACAGTTGTAAGTCTTCTTGTGTCTGGATCACAATTCGGGAAGCTAATGCCTTTTAAAAGCATTGTCCCCATCCACATGTTTCCCCAACATCTTCATTTTGACATCAGTGCGTGCATGCCTGCTGGTGGAGTTCAAGTTTAGTTTCTAAAAAGTTCAAGAGGTGAGAGCTTCTCAAAACATCTAGAACCGACAGAGACTAGAGAGAGAGAGGGGCTGGAGGCCGTTCAGACAGTGCAGAGAAAAGGAATTCCGTTAATCCGCCTCTGATCCGGTACAATGGCAGCCTTGTTGTCTGTCCCGTTTGCGCTCACCTAACACTAGTTCAGCAGCGTTGAACATGTTCGCTTATTGCTGGTACAACAAAGGCGCTCACAAACGTGTGATTAATCACCAATTATTCCTGCAACGGCTGTTTGAGTGGGCTAAGATGGGACTTCGCCGAGTGCCGCACTGGTAACTGACATCCATAATAGTTAGATGGGATGTTGTAGTTAACTTTCGCCGACACTAACTCTAATAACAAAGTGTCCCAGCCAGCACATCATCCTGCGCCTCAAGGAAACACTGTGTTTTGTCAGTTAACTGTCGCCTAGCTTCAGCTCTTACCTCCAGCAGGGGAGTTAACGTCAGGCGGCAGGTTGCTCCTGAAGGAATCCCATCACAGATAAAACAATGGCGAGCTCCCTTCAGCGGATAAACACTTGTCGACAAATCAGAGAGCTGTCTTTCAGCACTGTGCTAATCTCTCCTCGTCTCCTTCTCTTCTCTTCTCTTCTCGCAGCGCTAAAATAAACTTGAGTTGTTATTTAAATCACAGCGGTGCACCTGAACCGCAGTTCCGTCCTCAGGAGGCTCCGCAGCGGCAGACCGTTGTTGTTGGGGGGGGGGGGAGGGGGGGGGGGGGGGAAGACGTGAGTGACGCGAGAGATAACGTTATTAACGTTAATAACGAGCAACAGTGATATGTGCGTGAGCGCGCGGGTCTGTCCCATTCGCTGAGGGGTGAAGGGTGGGCGCGTGCGCGGAGGTTCAGATTAGATTAAGGTAGTTTTAGAACAGCGGTTCTAAAACAATGGGGTGGGGATCCCACTGGGGGTCGTCAACCTTCAATTAGGAGGTTATGTGATCCCTAAATAACAAAACAAATGTAAAGAATGTTGAGCACTACTGAAGGTCAACTATGCTACAATTTATTAAATAATAGTTACTTAATAATTTAAAGAGTATCTATTATCTCCTACAGTTTTTTTAAATTGTTTTCCTTATAAGCATATATTGTCAGGGAGGGACAGTGGGTTCTGTTGAAGATCAAGTTATTTCCTATTAAGGTGCCAGATCACAGCAGAAGTAATTTAACGCTCTTTACCGGAGAGTTAAATTATGTAGCAGGTTTAATTCCTGCTCACAGTCGTGTTAGGAAGAGAACACCACATAATAACAAAACATCTAGCAAGTCCGTGTGTCCACAGCTGTGGAATGATGCTGCTGTGCTGAAAGTACAGTAAAATAAACATTTAAAAAAAAATGTATTTATACTTGAACAGATTTCAGATAAAATTCAAGAATAGAGTTTAATTAGCCCCACCTCTCTAAACGTGTAGGCGCTTCACACAAAGACAAGTTACCTCTGTCTACTAAATATTATTTAAATGAATAAATAAGACCAAATATACTGAGTAACATTACAAAGAATACGGCAGTAAAAAAATACTTTTAGCAAAGTTCTATTTGCTTAAGTGGACATGTAGATAAAGTCGTATTTTCAATTTCTGAGTGTCTAAAAATTATGTAAATATGTAAGTATATGTAAATGTCAGCAGATGTGTTATTGTCAATCTCATCCATCTTAACAACAAATAATTTCTGTCATATGTCACACCAGGTACACGTTACTTCATCTTGAAGTAACGTGGCGGTTGCTTCAAACAACTACTTTACCAGAAAGTAGTTGTTTTTTATCTAGAAGTAGAACAAGTTACATATACATCACAAAATATGTATATTCATTCTCTTCCACTCTGCTGCTTTTGTCCAGTGGCCTTATCATCTCCATTGGTATCTTAAGCTGTCAGTCTTGCTTCAGCATTTGGGGGTCTGCTTCAAATTGTTTTTATAATATTGCCTAATATTTTTTTTTACATTCTGCATTTAACAGTGTGAATGAATTCCTTAAACTAACGGTCCTTCGGGAAGTTTTCTGCTTGACAATCAAACTAGGGCACTCCATTTGAGGAAGCCATTTTTTAGTTTTGTGAACAACCCTAAGATAGCCAGTGGGTGTCACTGTTGTGCATTGAAAAATTGAAGTTTAAAGCAGAGAGGACCATTCATCTAAGCAGGTGTTGGTTGTTTGAGGAGTTGAGCAGTTTTTCACCGTTGCTGTTCGCTGTCACCTGCAGCGATGAGCTCTAAGTGATCAGATAAACACATCTGGATTAATGGGACCAGTAGAGATCATTTTGTGTCAACTCCATTGTTCCATCAACTCATTTGTTGATGGAACAATGGAGTCCATATGCAATGGAGTCCATATGCTTATTAAAAAGTACTTGGAACAACATTTATTAAAAATTAGTAAAACATATAAAAGTCAAATAAAATTCCACCACTTTCACAGTTTTTCAGTAATCAACTCTGACAGAAATTGACATATTTCTTTAAGCAGTTATTTTTTTTTTTATAATTCTCAAATTTAATTGTAATATCATAAAAAATTCATGTTGAAGTGCTCATCTTAAAATTGGTCTTCAGGGGGCGAACAAGAAGTCTGGTTACTTGTTCGCTCTACTCCATACAAAACCATTCTCTGCTTCAACGTCATACTGAGAAATGCACACAGCAAACGGTTCTCTCCACAATTTTCTCTATTATTATACTATGTATTAAACTATAGCAATGGTGTGATTAGCTATTCACTGACAGTAACATTGTAAAAACCATAGTATACTTTGAAAATATTCAGTGGTCTATGCCTACTTGCATATAGGCAGAAGGAAAATCTGGAAATTGAACCCAAACATGTGAAGGCCCATCATTCTCTTTATTTTGGCTTATTTAATTAGATTTTTTTCAATGCGAAGAAGAAAAATATTTAAGGTGTTGCTTTAAAACAGATCAATGGGAGTTCCTCAATCAGAACCTTAAAAAACATGGGACTCCTTTAATTACCTCAGCATGTGTTAAATTAATTTCTCTAAATATTCTCACATTTAGCAATTAGAAATAGTTTTGCCAATCAAACAAAAAGCATCTAGATAGAGATGATGTCAGATATCTCATTTTTGTTTTTTCTTACACAGCACGTCTAATGTTGGAAACATGTTTCTGCGGGATGCTGCCGGCGGAAAACTCAGGGAGTGGCATGTTTTCTTCAGTCCATTTATGAAAACTCCGTGCATGCAGACCAGTATAAATCAGACTCTTCACTCTTCCGCCTTTTGCATCCTAATCTCATTTAGTCATTCACTGCTGATGTTCTTTCCACTATCAGCGTTTTATAATGAAGAATCATTTCTGCCGCCCAGTCTAATCTGAAAGCAGTGCCTTTCATATAAAAAGAGAAAAACAAAATGCAAATCAAATAAAATGTAGAGTTGTTATAAGAGTTGTTATACCTTGCTACACTTTTTTTTTTTTAGAATTTATTTGAATGTTGAATGAAATGCGTTAATAAATGTGCAAAGCTTATCAAAGGGAACAACGCTAAGATAAAGGTCAGACATAAAGGTACGCATGGTTAAAAAAACTCCATAAGTATAAAAGAAGTTTCTTTTTTGTTTTTCTGCTTACCCTTCTGTTTTTTTAAAGTCTTGAAGGGTTTTAGAAGTCACAATATTTTTTTTGTATCCATCAACAACCATCTTGCTAGCATAACTCTTGGGAATTCGACCAATCTATTTTGAGTTAATCTAAAAGAACACATTTTGTCAAATACATGCCTTTTAAAAACGGTCTACAAAGTTTCAATTAGAAAAATTTGCAATTCCTGCCATAATGCATTGTGCATTTTCAGTGAAAATTACAGAAGCATTTGAAGTTAACGGCGGAAGACGTGCAGAAATGTAAGAAATAGGCAGAAGCAGCCGAATAAAGCAAAAGCCTGCAAAACACATGTAGCAAAACTGTAGAAATGGATGAAATGAAAGTGACAACTTTCAGTCAATGCAAAAATCACACCTGAAGAGTATCAGAAATTTGTGCAGAACATTGTTTACATAGCTAAGATGTAAGGTCAGGACAGTTTATAAAAAAACAAAAACAAAGCTAGCCCATAATGACATATGAAACCTTTTCTCTACAGCAATTTGAATGAACTTCAGCTTTGTCACACAGCCTCATCAACATGAAGAGCTAAATTGTTTTGCTTAAATTCTGGTCGCAGTCTGTTATGGCTGTTTATTTTTTATATTCTCTCTGTTACCTCAAAAAGTCTATCAGAGTTATTTTGGATTAAGGATTGGAAAGAGGTTTGAAATTATGTTTGGAAGCAGGTCTGGCAGGAGGGTTATAAGGGTTAGCGACTCAATTAAATTGGGGTCGGAAGGAGGGTTGGAAGGAAGATGAGAATGAGGATTGGGAGGAGTGTTGGAATTAGGGTAAAAAAATTTACTGTAATTTAGTTTTGTCATATTTTATGTATTCCCAAAACTTTGCTCTAGACCAATCATAGTTTGTGTTTTTGCAGTGCATTCATTGCCTAACTGTAGGCAAAATACTGTATAACAAATACAATAGATAAAGTTAAACTGTGCAGGAGAATAAAGCACATATAATAAAAGTCTGGTGTTTAATTAATTAGTTTTTTTGTGTGGTTGTTTTTTTTTTTGTTTTTCTTAGTTTTATTGCAGCCACCGCTGCAGTAAAAAATGCAGCAATGGCTGTTGGAAACTATGTCACATTATAATTTCCTGGAAAAGAAAAATTATTCAGTGGAGCAGATCCCAACATGGATCTTTTCACTGACAGCACAATCCCCACACAGGTATAGTAACACTGTTTCTAACGTACAACTGAAAACTCAATCACAGTACGTGCAGTGCAATACAAATATTTATCTATACATAAAACTTCACTGCATAACAGATAATCTTGTGAAATGAAGTGCATACAGACCAGCACAGCGAACCAGTACTTAAGTATCTGTACATATTTGCTACAGGATATCAATATAGCAGTGAGTGAGAGAGGTAACGCCTTCCTCGTCCTTACTCTCCAACCTTTCCTTGATGTCAAACCATGTAATTGTAGCAACAAATTACGCCACAAAGAAACCGCATTTTGATAACGCTAAAGATAACCTGCCTTCTCGGTTAATTTCGGAACTTCCCTCTAAGTAATACGGTTTCTTGTTTGTTTATGATAGATTCTTCTGTCTTGATTTAATCATTGTAACATGGTAGTGATTACCGATAGCTTAATCTTCAATCAGAGTCTAGCTCCAGTATAGCTAATCACTTCCAATTAAAGTGTCAATGTTTGATTTTTGAAAACTAATCTAGATGTTATAATACATTCCTCTCATTCCTTTCTATAAAAAATGTAATTCTTCTCCCAGACAAAATTAATTTACCCTTCAAATTGACATTTGATAGTTGTTTTTTGTTTTGTTTTGTTTATTTAACAAGACTGATATGATTGTTGATACTTAAATATTAGTAGGATTCGACAGTTAATCATCAACCATTTATGAGACCCTTGTTGATCCTTCTCTGGAAGGTGGAGCCTAAAACAAGGGAAGGGGACAATGAAGATTGCTATTTTCCGTGTTCTTCAGTAGAGCTCAGAGCGATGACAGTAAGCCCAGCTGAAGGTTTTCCATCATTCATTTCCCAGGTAAGATTTGTTTTCCTTCTTTAATTGAAAATAGCAATCAAGACTGCATTAAGATACATTAGTTTATATTTGAATGTAATATTTCAATGCTAGTCAAATTACTTGAAATAAATGGAAATTTAAACAGATTCTGGTCTTCAGTAGTTAAGGAACCTTGTCTGATTAACTGTGATAGATTTTAAAACTGGGAGAAATTTAGATAAACAGCTGGTTAAATGAAAACTGGATAGATAAACAAATAATGCAGTAAGTAATGTTGGAGGGTTGAGCACAATTTTCAAGTTCCTTGCCTTTTTAATTTCAAACAAGCAAAAGACAGAGAAGAAAACTAGAGACAAAAAACTATAGATTTCATTAATAATATTAATATTGATAATATTAATTTAACATCTTCAATCAAAAATTCTTTATCTGGCAGATCTTTGAGGAAAACCCATTTGGGTTACTTAGCAGACCAGCTCCTGTTCAAATAATGCGATTAGTTTGAAGTCGAACATCGTAATGAGTTATTAGAGGATGGATGTTTGTACATGCTGTGTAGTCAAGAATTTTTTTAAGCAAGTATGGTTAAAAATTATACTGAACAAATCTTGAAATGTTTTCTCTATTAGGCAATGAAATCAGCCATGAGACTTTCATCAAAAATGTACATACTTTGTTTCTTTCATTAAGATCTGGGCAGCATGATCTGACCCTGTGGCTGACACTTCAGTAAAATTCGTTTATCTGACCAAGCTAATCCACTTATTTATTCATAAACTGCTGCGTCTATGATGTAATTATAATTTCCTCTTTCCTTGCAGGAGCAATTGTCATCTAATAAACGCAAAGCCGGAACTTGCCTATCTGATTTATAGTTGTCTCAGAGAGGGTAAGTGGAAACACCTCCTCCTCTAAAAGACGAGGCTATTCTCAAAAAAGTGAGTTTTAGGGGTTAAAAACATGTCAAATCCTGATTTGAAGAAGCTCGAGGTTTTCTACAACCTCCTGAACAGTTGCAGTTTGGGTGCATTTTGCAACAACTCTCTGCTGTCATTTCACAATTCAAACAATGAGAGTGGGATGGAGAGTCCAGATGATGGAACGCTGAGAGTGTTCATCTCTGTGGTGTACTTCATTGTGGCTACAGCTGGAGTGTTGGGCAACTTGCTGGTCATGTTCCTACTTTATTCAACTCACACCATCACCACTGGCACCATCAACTTCTTTGTTTTCAACCTAGCTTTGGCCGACCTACTGTTTTCTCTTGCCTTACCCTTTTGGGCGGTGGACATTGCTCTGGACTACAGTTGGCCTTTTGGCTTAGCTGCATGTAAGGCTGTGTCCTTGCTAACTGGACTGAACGTCTTTGCAAGTTGCTTTTTTCTGACAGCTATGAGTCTGACACGCTACTGCTACGTGGCAACAGCTCTCAAACCTGGATCGTCCCTATGCAACAGATCTTGTACCTTCCCGGTAACCACAGCTATCATTTGGGTTGGGGCTCTCATCGTGGCAGTACCCAGGGCCCGGTACGCAGACCTCAGCCGTGTGGGCAGCGGCAATGACACAGCATGCTTGCTCCGCTTCCCAGAAGGCACGGCTTGGCTCGGAATAAACCAACTCCTGCGAGTGGTTCTGGGATTTCTGCTACCCTACGCCATCATCATCCTCTCCTACTTGCTCTTGCTGCGATTCCTCTGCAGGCACAAACTGAAAGGGAGCAGCAACACTCGGCGAAAAGCCGACATCTCAAAATCTGTGGCTGTGGTGGTGCTGACCTTCTGTGCCTGCTGGTTTCCCTACAATGTCCTCACTCTCTGGAGCGTCCTGATACAGCTTGACATCATTGATATGAGCAAATCGTTCTACAGTGCTCAGACGTACTTCTTCCCTCTGGCCAACTGTTTAGCTTTCACCAGCAGCTGTTTCAACCCTGTCATCTATTGTCTGGTCAGGAAGGAATACCGAACAGCTCTGCGTAATGTTTTCTTCAAGCTGAGTTTGGCCATCATGTCCAAGATGCCCTATGCGCTTAACTCCGAGGAGGGTTTAGGGCAAGGTCGTCAGCTTGGTATTCCTCTCAGCAACGTCTACAGCCAGACGTGCCAAACTTACTCAAGGGGCTACACACCGCTGACAACACTTCCTGCTGGAACATCACCACTGTAAAGTCTCAACCCAATGTTTCCTCAGTCTTTCTCTGCGATAGAGTTTGTATTGTCTGTGTTCTGTGGGGACATTAGGAGCAGATAGTAATTTGCCTGCAGCAGCAGTCTGAGTCAGAGCCGCACAATTTTGAAAAGCAAGCAATTGCAATTAGTTTTGAGAATGCAACAATATCAGCTTTGAAAAATATACATTATTCTCAAACTTCTGTTTCTCACCTGTTTTTAAGATGATTCCATCAGTCTTAGCATTTACTGCCTATGGTTGAAGTGGTGCATTGCAGAAAAACACAGGCAGGAAGTAAACACAAGTAACCTTCTTCTACTACCACACACCACACTTTACTACCCAATAAAGTGAAATGCAAAATTATACTGAAGGAATTTCTCTTTTACCAGGATAACCAATAAAAACAACGCACATTTTCGTATTTTATGTATTTAAAAACATGTCTTGTCTTGAACTGAGACTGATCAGCTACCTACAGCAGGCAAGATACTAGTCAGCTCCATATGAACTCCAGAAAGCCTCTCTTAAAGAAATTCATGCTGTTCTTTTAAGACTTCTGACTTCATGTTGTACCAATATTTAACTTTTCCCCCTAATGATCAGTAGTGTCTGTATGAGAATGTTCATGTTGATGCAGGTACTTAGCTTTTGTGGATCTGCATAAAAATTGAAACGTTCTGACATTTTTCAAAGTTGCATATGCTAAAATATTACCTAAAGAGATTGTGCCAGCGTCTCTTCTTTCCTTCCTCTTTATTGTTTGACTGGAAATAATAAACAATATTTTGTAGTTATTCTTAACTTTTGTGGGGGAAAAAAATCTCTCCCCTTTTGTATTCTGCTGTTGCAGCAATAGTTTAGTTGTGATTGTGCTTGTTTCATTTCAGTGTAAAGTGTGAAGATGTTGAATTTAAATCTAAAAATAAAACTAACTGAACTTAAACTACAGTTTGTGGTTTTTTTTTTTTTTTTTTTGCTTTACACTTTGCATCAGAAACTTTTAACTCTTTGAAGCAAGAACAAAACTGATCTGTCAAATATTATTGAAATGTTAAAATATGAATTGGATTGTATAATTACAGAGTTAAAATGCATATTAATTGCACATTTGTGTTTTAGTCCACTGATGAGACTTTTTAGGTTTCACAATGAGAAATATGAAAAAAATCTCAGCCATTATTTATATTCTCTAATGCACCACAAGATGGTGCTGATGCTCCTTTTTAGTCAGGGAAGCGAACTACAAAAGCAATGGTTATTTAGTGGCTTTTTCTCAACTTGCATATCAATTTTAGTCTGGACTTTTGCGTGGTTACATTAACATTGGTAAATCTGCATTGCTGTTTTTTTTTTTTTTTTTACAAGACAGTATGTGTGAACCAATTTATTTATTTTTTTTGTCTTACTCGGTCTCTCTTTTGTGTCCTCTTTTTGGTAAATGAGCAGGTTGCCTTGGTAACGTTATGGTCAAACCATTTGTGTTTTGTGAATTTTACACATTTCTTTGTGTTTGCACATTGCATACATATGCATTAAGTTTCTTTGTCATTAATTTTTGTGGAATCTGTGCTTTTTTTGTGGATTCCATTTTCAAAACTTTTTTGTAGAGACCACAAGTATTTAACTTGTACAATTTTTTGTCGTGGGACCTATTGACAAGAAATTGTAAGCCAGTTGTAGTTAAGAAATTATTCTTAAGTTGTAATTATTATTCAGACACACATAACTCAAATTAGGTTATGGTTAGTGAAATGTATCCAATACTTAGTGGACCCTTTGTTGGTAATGAAAACTCTAAAACGTCTCCTATACAAAAATAATTGACTAAATAAAGTGTTTGGGAGCGAGTGTGACTTCCACAACAACAACATACAAATATTGAAGGTTCTAGTCCTTTATACATTTTGATCTTCAGCTCTTTCTAAACATTTTCAATTAGTCCTCTGATGGACTAAAACAATCTAGATTTCCTGTTTCTGCAAGACACCCTTGACTCCTGGACAATTCTTGTGGCATCTGATTTTTTTACTTTTCTGTCAAAAAACAAACAAAAAAAAAACAGAAAAACAGATGATGTTCTTTCCTCTCCCAAGCATTAAGAAGTTTAGAACTATTAATGGTATCTTTTGCAAAATCAAACAGCTCTTCTATTGTCCATCACAAGGATCTTTTTCTGTGCTGTGAATTAGGACAGGGTGCCCAAGTTTATTTCTTGAGAGCTACTAGTGTGTAACATTTACATGCGTCCCTTCTCCAACACACCTGAATCAAATGAATGACTCATTACCAGGTCTCTGAATCAGAATCCTGATTCATACTTGATGAATCAGGATGCAAAGAGTCTGCAAAGCTCCTGAGCAAAGGAGCAAAAACTGAATCAGTTTTTGATTCAGATGTGTTGGAGCAGGGATGCGTTCAAGTTGCAAAATAATTCTTGAGTACTAAACTTGGGCACCTCTGAAAGACTATACCAGGCAACATTATTTGTTATCAATAGGGGGCAGGATTGCTTTAAAAACTGTAACACATTTCAGCCATTTTCTTATCTTATTTGCATAATGTTCTCATTAGCTTTACACTTATACACTTTATTGTGTATAAGTGGTATTTGCAAATTAGTTTGTAATAATTTCTATTTTTCTGGGGCTGTGTGGATTTTGTGTCAACAAGATACCTAAAAATATATATTTTAGAAATAGGTTAATATGTCTGATACCTTTTTCCTCATTGTGTGGCAGCTGATTATTTCTGTTTGTTCAGACATCACAATTAAAGTCTTGTCCACGTGAAAATAGTTTTTTGAAAAAGATTCGTCACTTCCTATATGTTCATTGCTTATACGCAATATGCATTTATACGCAGAAACAAAAGATGGTGGTTGCATGATGCTGTGGGGGAGTATTGACTCAGTAGGACTGATTTCTTAATTTTTTAATGTACATTTTGTACATTTGTGTTGATTTGCCACGTAAGATTCAGATTTGTAACATCAAAAAAAAAAAAAAAAGAAAAACTTGCAGCAGCATTGTTAGGTGTATAGATTTTTTTTCCTGATAAGCCTAAATAACACACATAATGGAGTGTGACTGCTGTTGAGGAAGAGCAGTAAGATCTATGAAGCTGATCCTCCTTAATCCTCTCGCCGCCTGTTGGAGTCCTGGCTGGTGTTCATCCGTTGTCCCTGTACAGATCTCTGATGGGAAACAGCCGACATCTCATTACTCCTACAGCCACCGAGATGATGTGACTGAATGCTAAGCCACATTTGGATGAGTGACTCGTGCTGGCTTTGATTAGATGCGGCGCAGGACGGAGCTGTGAGCTGATAGAGGAAATATGCTTGGTGGCGTTTCATCACTTTTTCATTTGTTACAAAGAGGCTGTTGAGATTTCTAGCAGTAAAGCAAAGAGTCGCTGGAGGTGTTTTGTTGCTGCAGTGGGATCCAGCCTGTGTTTTCGGGTTGAGTTGGGACCCATCCCTCTTATAAACAGAAATGAACAGCCAACACCAATATTACCAGGTTGTGACTGTATTGCAGGAAACACACTTGGTTACTTTTTAGCACAAAATTGGTAAGACCACTTCCAACCAGCAACTTTAGTTTATTACAAAATGTAAAAGTAGGCACTGTACATAATAATCTGCCTCTTATTATGTCCAAAACTGACTGACTGTCTGGTCGTCAATCTAAACTTTAAAATTAATCTGATTTCCCAGTATATTTAAAAAACAGAACACTGCTGACTTTAACCAAATATTTCAACTGCAGTTGACATTCAGAGCCAGACAACACAAATGACTGTCTACATGCTGCCTACTGTAATATCTCTTACCTAAAGTTGCTCTTGCAACCCTAAAATCTTTTGTGCCAAAGATTTTTTTTTAAATGCATTTTCTGTATTCAAATAGAAAATACAGAAAAGATAACTTGTACCCATGAAGGAAATGCTTAGTATCTGCCTTAACATTTGAATTACATTCTTTATATTCTACTCTTGGGAAATGTAGTTTGATGAGAAACTTCATTATCTACCAATAATTCAACATAAACGCAATCTACTTACATTTATATTGGTTTGATCAGGATTGCTAATGTGTCATATGGCATAATGGAAGAAAACAGAAACAATCAGATGGCTGCAAATCAGAAACAAAATTAATATAAAAAAGATGTAATACAAACATTTTAGAAGATAACGTATAACGTCAAAGTACATGTGACATTTGAGCAATTTTGAAACCAGGTAATAGCCAATGGCTAAATATAGTTAAGAAACGCAGACACAAAATAGGGAAATAAATTTGCAAAGGGGCAAAATTGCCCAGATCCAGACGCTTGTCTTGTGAAACAAGAGATAATCAAGAATTAGGGATTTAATAATTTATTTAAATCACTCGGAAAAAAATCACCTGAAATATGAATACATTCCCTTTGTTCAAAACAAGTCATATCAATCAAGTATACTTACACTAATAATAATTACAAGCGCAATCATACCTACGGTTACTACCATTATAAATAAAATTACCAACGTTAAACATCCACCACACAACATCAGGGGTCTGGAGGGTATGGCTTATCAATGGGGCATGGCTTATTTCAAAAGAAACCTCAAGTAAATTAAGGTATTACATCCAGGAGGCCTAATTCAAGTCAAAAATCCCACCAACAATATATTTGTGACACAGTAGATCAATTGTGCAGAGTAATAGCTGCCAAGAAAAAAATAATTTTTCCACTCCATAATGCTATACATCCATTTTAGAAACATGAATAGGCTGACTGATGTTGTATATTCTTTCTGAAAATATATAAGATAAACTTACTCTGTTAGGTCCTGCGTCGCCTCCAGGAATATGGCAGTTTCCCTCCCCCTCCCTTAATCTCACAAAATTTTATAAATTATCTAAGATTTCACAATTTTGCAAACAAACACTTTTCAATAGAATTCTCCATATAAATTCTTATAATATGTTATTACAGTGGGTCTTTCTTAGGTTACTGTTAAACTTGTGTGCCAAATATAAATTCAACTACTGGTCCATCACACTAATGTACATGTAGAGAACAAAGAGTGACTGAAAGTAAAAGGGTTTCATATTCACGGGATTAACCGAAATTCTCATCTGCAAAAAGTGTCTTTGAACGTTCAGTAGCAGGGAACAAACTGCAGCTTTTTGGGCCGATTGCTTTTTCAGATTTTTAAAAGCTCTGACCTGCCATAACTGGCAGACATTTTGAATGAAAATACAGTTTTCTTTTAATTGTCTCATAATTTTTGTGCTTCCTCAGACACTACAGATATGCTTTTGCAAGATTAATGACATATTCAAATTTTTTTTATCTCTAGATTAGTGGCTAAAGATCAACTTTTTCTGGTCAACCCAAAGTACTTAATTTAACAGAAATGCAATATTTGTTTGTTTCCTCTGTGCTCATCATAACACCTGAGAGTCTGACAATTTTTTGGAATGCAAATAATATTAGTTTGATTGTGATGGTAGCGGCACTTAAATATGAGAAACCTCAGAAAGCATGGAACATCCAGAAATAGCAATAAACAAGCCACCAAGATCTGAACCTGATTTATTTCCCTATTTGGTTAGTAGTAAAGATTTAACTAGTTTGTACTTGGGGGGTAATAAAAAAATAAAAAAACAAGTTGTTCTAACCAAATAAAACAAAAAATATTTCCTTACTTTGTATGGTATAAAGCAGACAACTGGCAAGGGCTTTATTTTAGAGGTAGCCCACTGCAGCCAACATAGATAAACCTTCAATAATAAATAGGCATAACTTTAAATAGTTTATATTTGCTTTCGTTGAAAACATTTCTCACAGACCAAGGATTGCAGCGTCCAGAAAAATAAAAACAGATATGAAATATAACATTTCAGAATACTGTATAGCAATGCAGGCCAAGTAAATAAATAGATACATATTTCAAAAAGAACTTAAAACTGCAATCCAGCATTGTTGAAAGCACCACAACTGTTTTGGTTACACAACACAGGCGAGCTAGTATAGTAATCAATCATCAATTCCTCCGGAAGAAAAGAAAAACACTCCGCCCGCAACTGTTGTTTCTGGATTGCAGCATTAAGAGTCATCATAGAATATAAGAATTAGTTTTTGCCACAACTTTAACATGCCTGAGGGCCTACCCTTGATTTCAATACATTTTACATATAAGAATAGATATACATTAAGCTATTTTATACATTTCTGGTAACATAAACATGTAATTTTTTTATAATTTATCTTGAAGTAAAATGTATTTTTAAAGGCAAGAGGTTAAGATAAAATATATCAACCATGAAATTTGTAATGTAAATGATTCTAATAGAGTTAACCAACACACTGCTTATTAATTCATCACCTGACTACAAAAAGTACATTTAATATACAAAGTTTACAAGTTTGTTTTTTCCTTTTTCTTTGTATTGGTTTTGTTATTTTTGGGCCCTGTATTACAGACTGTAAGGCAGTCAAATCTTATGCACATATACTACATATCCCTGTTTCTTAGTCTTTTAATGTTTTAATCAGTCCGTTTCTCTCTGTCCTGCAGCTATAATGCAAAAGGCTCAGTGCCACACTCTTCCGAATAAAAACTGGAGGAGCTGGCAGGTTAGCTTAAAAAAAATATGCCTTACAATGATAAAGCTGTCTTAAAGCGTGATAACTGTAGCAAAATCATAGAATTACTGACTTACTTATTCTTGCCACCAAAAGCACATGCAGAATTGTTGCAGATGTATGCTTCAGAGACATTAAAACAAACAAAAAAACGTGAGTATTCCAATGCTTGCTTATGTGTTAGCTATAAGCAGGGACACAATAAATTTATAGTTAAAGCTATTAACATAAAATCTTACGGCACATTTTCAAAACAGCGTTACAAAGTGATTGGGAGTCAAGCTAGCAGCTACTCGGAGTTAAGCTAGCAGCTACTCGGAGTCAAGCTAGCAGCTACTCGGAGTCAAGCTAGCAGCTACTCGGAGTTGTTTGGTTTGGAAGGTGGTGGCGTTTACATCTAATTAAAAAAGGTACAGCGTATAACTAATAGAATCTGACACTTAACCTGTCCAAAAAGATTTGAGTATGTGTTGTATTGATTTGACCCGTTTCTGTGATGTTGTGTTAGCTGTGTCAGCTTTACTCTCCCAATGTCTCTCCAAAGTGAGTCTGTTCTGAGAAATGCAACAGTTTTGATACAGATTCCTCATGCCTACATTGTATCACCCAAACCATATTTTAAAATACCCAAGGACACACATGAATTTTTATTTGGTTGCCATTCAAACCACCTTTGTTTCCAAGACTCCTTACAAATCTAGGTACTGGATAAAATTGTTACAATTGTTACTGTAATGTGTTTAATTGGCCTGGAATTGTCTTTAGCAAAATAGCAATCTGTAATACTGTTTTGAAAAATCACCACGTTGTCATTATATCCATCACTTTTATAAAATGAGATTAGTTTAAGTGCCCCCATTATTAAATTAATTTAGAATATGTATTAATACATTTTTATACACATTGAAAGTCAAGTTTTAGCAATATCTTCCACACTTAAAAAGTTAAATCACAGGCCTCAGATTGTACTCAAATCAGCTGATTGTAGAACTTGTCTGGCTTTTTAAGATGAGATGGCTGTAATATAAAGAAGAAACATTAAAAAAAAGCAAAATTCTACTAAATCTAAAGTAGAAAATATTTAATGATTCAACAACATGCTTGTTGCTTGTTGAAGGAGTCACCATGAAGGAATATTGTGCCTGGTGTCCTCAGCCACTGAAGTGGGAAGCTTCTTGTAGAAGGGGGGAAGTAATCTTAAGTTCATCTTCATCCCACTGTTTTCCACAACTTCTTCACCACAGTTACAAAAACTCTTTAGGAACAGTATTGCCGTTATTGTGGCACTGGCTTATATTTCAACCAAACCGTGCACAACATTTGCTGCACACGTTGGTCCTCTTGCTGAGTTGATTGTCAAGTTCTGTTACAGGCTTAGTTTTAATATGTGCAACGATTTTGAAAATATTTCTTAATGTGAGATGACACCATCGTTGGTCCTTTGTAGGCCTTTGACTCGAGTCAGTCTGTAGGAGCCGTTTTGATCCACCTTCTTACACCCGAGTGACCGTCATGAATTCGGGTCACCTTGGAACTAGCAGTCAGGATCCAGGGAGGCCCCCATAGACCTGGCTGAGAGACTGCAGAAGACAAAACAGATACAATTACCATTTTTCTACATTTACAAAGGTGACAAACATTCAGAATCTCAGCTTAATATTTCTTCAAATGAGGTTTTTCTTTGATATCAAGTTAAATTTGACAGTAGGATAAGTGTGGCGCTAAGACACAACAGCTGGTTGACTTACAATAACTGAACATGTGGGAAACTTCAGGGGTCGCCGAGTTTACCCAGGCCTAGTTTTACTGAAATATTTAAAAGTGTTCCCCTGTTTTAACTTTATACATTTAAATAAAGTTGAAAAGGCTAAATTCAGACAAAAATATTTAAAGTCAGAGGTACATAAAGATTTTATCATTTATCTAAATGTGTGCTACACTTTGCCATAATGAAATATTAGATGGGTTATTTCTATCAGTGCAAAGAAGCGCAGAGGTCTTCTCTTTTGTAGTCCTAGCGTTAACGAGAACTATTCTCCAGTCCACATGATCACCATATTCCTTTACATATTTAAATATTTTAACTTGACATGAAAATTACCTATTTACTTTTTGGAAAATCTTGGCCTAATGTCTGATAACATGACCCCTCAACAGAGGCTTGAAGGGCTTAATAGCAAGACTCTGAAGACAAAATGGAATGACATGATGGGGAAATAAATAAACATGGTTTTGATATGACAAGAAATGTGCTGTGATATTATTTCAAAAGGCACATTTCTTCGTTGAGGATAAATAAATTAAATCTACAACTAATCCCAAACAGCAGTACATTTATCTTTTTATGTTTTGCAGGGTAAAGTCTCAGGTCTCATGAATTCAAACTACATTACGTCACTGAGAATGTGATGTAATGTGCACTAATACTAATATATAATTTCTGGATGATGTATGTCGCACCTTGAAGCATCTGGAAACCCAAAGATCAGCCAGACTTGTGGAGATCCTCAATTCTCTACTTGATATCTTTTCCGTTTTTTTTTTTTTAATTATTATTTCATAGCATTATAAAAAAGGAAGCAGTATGTATCAGTGAGGTCTTGAAATCTATCTATAATGAAGCCATTTTTTTTATTTTAAAGTTATGTGTCTGGAAAGTGAGGGTTAAAAAAAAGGATTTAATCTTTTTAGGTTGAGTGTTTTAATAAAGAAAAAAATGAATTAACTTAATGTGAAAAAGAGAACTGTAAAAGGTCTTCTGGGGTTTTAGGAAAACTACAAAAGTCTGGGTTAGGAGGAAAATATAGTGAAATGACGGATGATTTTAATTCTACAAAAACTCTTCTTCTGACAGGACTTTAAACCAACGATTGGAGGCTAATCCAGCAGAGTCATAACTAAACTCTCTTCACCAGACTCCAAATTAGATTGCACAGTTTGGACATTTAATCCCATCGCATTTTTATTTATTTTAGGTTTCTGGTGTCAGAGTTTCACAGCAGGCCCGTTGCTGAAACGTTTCCGTATTTGGCCGTCTTTCAAGACACAATTTGATCGGTTCGCTTGTGGCTCCTTGGAGCTGCAGAGAAGGTGACGGTATATTTCAAGGATAGCAAACGTTTCCTCCGAGTTATTTAAGCACAAACAGCCTCTTCACCTGCGTCACCAATCATCCCACATGGTGCATTCAGCAACTTGAATTGCACTGACGCTGCTGGTGAGTCACAGTTCCTCAGTGATAAATGCATTCCAGAGAATCATAAGCTCTTTGAGGTAAATAATATCTAATTTCTGCTCTGAAGATTTGCTGTTCCTTCACCGTTTTTAGGATTTCGTGATTTGCGCTCCTCCCGATCCTTATGCCCCACCCGTCAAGTGTGTGCAAGATGCGGTGAAATGTTGCTTTTCGATACGACAAAAAGCGTGGACTGAACTGATGGAGGTGGCTGACGTATGTGGAAGCCGCTGCAAACTTCTCAACCTGTGCTGGCTTCTGCAAGAAACGCTCTTGGATGTGATGCAATAATGAGGCAAACTGATTTAGGACATGACTGGTGGTGTAGACACAGGCACAAACCTGGTCTGTGAGGATTCGAGGCTTAATATCAGGAATGGCACCCCCTCTCAGCTCATCTTCCACAGCCATGAGTCTGACAACAGGGAAATAGAAACAAACAGACCGGTTGACAAAAGTAGAGTTATGAAGCCGGCGTTCTTCAGATGTACTGTGAGATTGTGCAGCCATATGATGATATTAAGGTCCTGAAGTGTTCCTGGGCATCCTCTGAGGTCCCCAAAAGTGAATCTAATATTTGTTCAGGTGCAGAAAATGTCAAATGAAATCGTGGAAGAGTGAAGTGTATGGTCATGTATTGTCTGCTCACTATCTGCTTACATAATTTCTTCCAAGCATGAATTGCTATGGTCACAATCAGCCTGTCTAGGTTTAGGTAATCTTTAATTTTAACTTTACATTAGAGACTTGGCCACAATTTCAGATTTTTTAGTTGATTCAAACTGATTATTCTGTTTGGAAAAAAAAAGAAAAATCAATTGAAAACCCTTAAAGTGAAAGACTAGATGTTACGGTCTCCTCCTTATGGCAATACAAAGTCAACAACATAAACATACAAAAGTCAATGACTAACAAAATATGAAGGTAATTCAAATCATCATGTTGAAAATGAATGAACATGTTATTTAAAAGAAAAACAAAACTGGTTTTCTTCAGAATGTCTGATAGTGGGATTACTGGGATGCAGAACAAGAAGTCATCTTGACTTTAGGCTACACAAAAGTACTCACAACCCTTGAATTTATGTGTGATAGCCAGCATGAAATAAGTAATTACTGTAAAGTGATAGGAAAATGAAAAGTGGCTTTGCAGACCCAGTTTTAGCTACAATTTCAGCTTCATGTCTTTTAGCCTGTGTCTCTCTGCTTTACACATTTGGAATGGAGTTAACGATTTTTACCGATTTGTCTGGAATATGCATCTGAAGATAAATTATTATGTCTTGCCACAGATTTACAACTTATTATAGGTGTGGACTTTGACTGGTCCATTCCAACGCATGATCTAAACCAAGGTTGTCAAACTTTAGTTCTCTGGGATTTGTATCCTAAAGCTGCCAGATGTTACTCTGTTTCAATACAGCTGAATCAAATAAGTTCAGGAGGTAATTCATTGAACCAGGAATGTTTGAGCTGAACTACTCCGTTGTAATTCTGTCAGGAAGTCTGGGGTCGTGTTCCTGCTGGAAGGTCACAAGTATTGCACAGTTTTTTTCTTCCAGGGCTGTTCAGTATTTATCTCCATCTATCTTCCCGTCACTTTTAACCAGCTCAGGTGAAAGGCAGTCAAACCATTTCAGGCCTTTACTGAGTGGCAAAATGAGCACAATTGTTGAAAGAAGATTATAAGAAGTGTTGATCTCAGTTTTCTACACCTCAGTTATGGACACAGTAAGTAAAGAAGGTCAAATAAGACCAAAATTGCATGAGAAACATTGCAAGCCACACAAAGAACATCAAAATGAAACACAGCAGAGCAGGGAGACTGGTCAGAGTTGATGGAAAGGTGGATGGAGCTACAGATTGAAACCTGGAAGAAAACCTGACTTGAGACCAGGATGGAGTTCACAACACTAAACATTCAACCAGAGCTACAATGAATTAGTTTCAACCGAACTGTATTCACGTGCTAAAATGGTCCAGTCAAAGTTTAGATCAAAATCCAGCATAGAGCCTGTTTGACTATTTGTGCATTAAATCCCAACAAGAAATAATGTTTGTGTTTGTAACACAACAAACTTAAAAAAAATAAAAATAAAAAAAAAAAGTTCTAGGGATCTCAGTGCAGATGCTGTAAGCTACATTTTCACCCAACCCGCCCTGGAGATGATAGATGTCAGCTTATCCCAGCTGGAACCTTGATTCAGCACACAAGTTTTTACAGGTTCATGCATCTCTCCTTAATCCATCCCAGGGACGAACCTCTACTCCAGACTCCCTAAAGTCTGCAACCCCTCATTTGCAGACCCAAAGAAAAAACTGAAATGACAGCAAATAAACACATCCATCCCATAAAGTGCCTTCAGAGTCCTTTTTTTTCTCTCCATCTAATCAGAGCCAGCCTCCCTCCCACATTTCATCCTCAGTTTTTGAAGAGGACAAACAGATTCAGTGAAGAAGCCATATCCGAAGCTCGTCAAGCTTTGGGAGTTTTGTTGCTGTAAATGCTTTTCAATGACTGTAGCTCAACATTTGGCAACATAATCTGAAACATTCTTGTTGGTAAGCTGGCTGATAGCCCTCGGCCTCTGGGTAAATAGGTTCTTAATGTTCCTCTATCAGCCTGCTCAGCTCTCCACAACAAATTAGCTGAGCCCCTCAATATGTTTCCTCTATAACTGCAGTTCAGTCCAACCAGGAGACGAAATTATTCTTACAAACATGACGTTAAATGTTGCACTTTTCACTTATATGTACTGAACACATAGGAACTTACCTCTAATTTAATTATAAACTAAATATCCTTCTTCTAGCTACAATGCCATGAAAAAACATTGTTACAAATAACAAATAATTGTTTCTGATTGTTGAATCAGAAACAATTATTTGCGATTGTGACAAAAAGGCAAAAAAACAAAAGAAATTTGTAAGTTCCAAATATTATTCATTGCACAGTTTTAAAAAAAGCTACATTAATAACCTGTGTCTCGGTAAGTATTATTTTAGTAGCTATGCTAATGGTATTTGAACATACACAGCCATATTCAAGAAATTATGATATGCGTTCAGATTGCAAGATTAAAAGAGCTTTTTGAAAAAATACATTCATCCATTATGTCTTTAGTAAAATATATATTTTTCTATGTCTGGCATGACATCCTAATATTAAATGTAATGTTTTCATTAGCAGTAAGCTGGAATTCGTTACATTTAACAGAATTAAAGGCTTGAATACACCAGTCTGTGTGTAATTATGTGTTTCATATGAATTTAGTTACTGAAATAAATATACTTTTCAGGAATATTCTAATCATACATGACAACTAGTAATTCTGAAGAGGGAGATAACGCCTGCAGGTTCGCCAAACCAGAGCTATCCTGCGTTTCTTCGTCTCTGCTGACCTCTCCTGGACCGAACACAGAACAGCGGCCTTTAATAGAACCTGCCTCCCATTTCCACACAGATTTCTAATAAAAACAAGCTGAATACAATGGCTCATGGCGCTCCACTGCCTCTGCAATGAGAGAGCAGTGATGGCCTTCAGCTGCAGTGAAGTAGAAAGCAGGAGGCTTCAGACGATCACAAGTCGGCCTTCTCTTCTCCTCTGCCTCTCAACAGGGTACACTTACACGGCTTCCCCTCTCCTACTGGCAGCCACTACAGGTTCAATAAAGTCACTATAGCCACACTGATAGTGCTTCTTCCACAAAGTCTCTCTCTCTCTCGCACACACACCTACATTACCGAGCCGTCAGACATGAATACAGCGACATCTGCAATCTTTTTCTTTCAGTTTCTTTAAGAAAAGACTCTAATATCCTGCTATCAGCTCATATTTGTATAATTATGCGGGTTTTTTGTGTTCTCATGCTCTTAAGTTATGTTTCCCTCAATTCTATGTAAACAGAACATTTCAATTTTATAGGTGCAGAGTTTAATTAACAAAGAAGGTTTTGTGTTTTATCTTCTTGCGCGATTATGAGCGGCATTAAACAGGATTATGTTTCTGCAGGATTAAAAAGAAATCTCATGTTTAACACTCCTCATAGCAGTTAGAGATGGATATTTTGTGGATCTTGGCCGGGCCAAGCAATGTGCAACACTCACCTGAACAAATGCACGTTTGTTTTGTGAAGCAACAGAAGAAACCAGGCAGTACTGCCTGCTCAACCTGAAAACTAATCACCTGCTGATGATGCCTTTGATTTGAGAGTCTTTCTCCAGCTGCTGCTGCTTCAGGCGCCGCTCGCTGTCTTCGAGGCGGTTCTGGTACTGCTGCAGGATCTTGCTGGTCTGCTGCTCCTGGCTCAGAAGCCTCTGCTCGTACTCTTCCAGTTTGCGATGCGACATCTTCAGCCGCTCCTTCAGAGAGTGAATTTCCTCTTCGTATTCCCTCACCTGAAAGGAGAAGCGGATGTCACAAATATGATTTCACCAAAACACGTTGCGCTGGAAAAGCATTCATGCTTCTGGAAATGGAAGTGTTTAGGTACGAAAAAGTACAGTGTGCTGCTATCTTACAGAAGAACTTAAAGAATTAGAACAAATGTACCCATAAAGCATTTTGCTGCCATCACCATGTTTCACTGTGAGGATGATGATGGTTTGCAAGTTTGGCATATTGTTTTATAATCTAGCCTCCTTTTAACTGTCTCTACAACTTTTTTTTATTTTTTATGAGACACTGAAATAATGAGATCCTAAAAAGAAAATACCACACTTTTCAAATTTGTATGTTTGAAGACATTTCAAAATATGTGCTAGACTCCTCTCACTTCTAAATTATGTGCTACTCTGTATTGACCGGTCACTTAAAATCCCGAGTTTAAATATTTTTGCAGCGGTCTCTGCATGAAGCTAACACCTACCTGACTAAAACCCCATAAGGCTGCTCTTTTGTCTCTAATTTCTAAAATAAAGGTAATTCGAAACACAATTACTCGCATTATTACTTGTCTGAAAAAACAGTTATTTAATCACGAGCAACGATAAAATATTCTGACAGGGGAAAAAAGCAGCTGACCCTTTCTAGTCGTGACTCATCCATGCTCTTGGAGTACTCTTTCAGCTGGCCCTCGCGGTCCGGCCGCAGGCTCTCAATGTCGGCAGAGAGGTGTGGCATGTTGGACACCCATGCGACTGTCCGCTCGTTCATTCCCTGGCTGTTACCCTGAAACACCAATCAAGACAAAATATATACATATTTCAAATCCTGTTTTACCCATTAAGTAGTTTCAGCTCAAAGACTTTTTATTGTTTTTGTTTTTTGTTCAGGGACTTGCAGCGTTCACCTGTTTGTTTGCAACCGGTTTCAGCAGATGCTGCTGCGGCGGCTGCAGCTGTGACTGCTGAGACTTCTTGGTGCTTTTTGTGGGCGTGTCTGTGGAGTCCTCTGCAGCTGCTGCTGGAGAGTGGTTTTCTTTAGCGGAGCTCGTCTGGAAGGGAAGCCCCGGAGCCGGACTGTCAGTGACCGACAGCTGCCCGTCCTGCTGCTGCTGCTGCTGCTGCTGCTGCTGCTGCTGCTGCTGCTGCTGCTGCTGCTGCTGCTGCGTCGCTTGCTTCGATGGGCGGGACTTTGGCTGACTGCCGCTGAAGCTCGCGTCCGAGGAGTTGAGGAGGAGGTTCCTGCTCTGCGGACGAACCTTTGGAGGCGTGGCAGTGGCAGGCATGTTGATGGAGCGCTGGGACTTGAGGTGCTGAGCAGCGATGGATGACTGGCGGGACGGATGAACTGTCGTCGGAGGTGTGGCCAAGGAAGCAGGCGTGCCTGTGCCGGTGCCTGTCTGAGATGTGACTCCCATCAGGTGATGCTGCTGCAGAGACTCCTGAGAGGGAACAAGGATGCAAAAAAAAAAAACAGTATGAGTCACAACACAGAAAAAAATGTCTATTTTGAGAGGAGTGTTCATTTTTGTTGCGGTGGCACTGAACTCCTACATAAAGCCATGACAAAAAAAATTAAAGTAGGATAACCTACAACAGCCTGAGTATTTTCTAATGCATCAATTGAAAAAAAAATAAAAATAATAACCTTGATATTCTCTGTAAAAATGTCATTTTAAAAAGATACATTTTCTGGTAAGTAATAAATTAAGCCACCTCGATTTTTATTTACGTTTAAAATGACTGTAACCAAACATAGGTCTCCGAGTTTGGAAGGTTTCCCTTGCTAAATCTCAGACATTACGTTTGGTGTACTCTTTACAATTGAAATGCGAGTGAGCTCCACGGTGGGATCTAACGAAGAGCTGAATATTGAAAAAGAAGAATCTAGCAGCTGATTATTCATTTAAAGAAGTATCAAAACCATTTGAATCGGAGGAAATCTGAAACGACCCTAACTGCAGTTGTTGCTCCAAGCAAGTTCACCCCAACAGCAGACCACAAGATGCTAAAAGATGTCTCCAATAAGAGGTTACTGTTGATGCGAAAGTTTATCTCTGTACGAAGAGAAAACTTTGCTCACTAAAAGAATATTAGGGCCAAAGTTTCCAATTTTTTCAAAATTAATCTTTAATGTGAGGGATGGAGCAGTTTTGCTCCAACACCCTAGTCAGTTCACCCTTTCTGTGTATCTTGTGTAAAAGTGTAAAAGTGTTATAAATACTCCCACCAGACGGAGCAACATGATTCAAAATTCAAGTTCTTTCACCTGCTTATAAGCTGCTCACACCTTAAGGTGCCTCCGACTGAGACCCTCCATCTGTTCCACAATCACAGTTGACGACAACTGGGTCAGCAGATGCTCATGGAGACGCAACCTTTTCGGTTTTTTTTTCTTTTTTCTAATTTAAGATGACGCTACTTAAGAATGATCTCTATTTTGCTCTCGTATTTGTGTAAACTCAAAGGAATTTGCGAGTTTAGTTTTGATTAACACCCTAAATAACCCCAATCATTTGTGACGGATGGATGGATAGATTAATCATTAATTCTTAAAGCTCTTTCCTGAATGCACCATCTGTATAAATAAGCAGGTGGCTTGTGATGTTTGTTCCATTAAAGCCCACACAGCGGGGCAGAAATAGCTCAAGACGACACGACGGCATCATTAAACACCGTAATTTTACATCCACGCCTCATAGTAAACTTATCAGCCTGACGGATCAACGGCCCGAGTGCACACCAGCCGATCCTCAGCCGCACAGTTCGTTTAAACAGAAAACACACATGAAGCAGTCTAATTAAAGCCGAAATGTTTTCAGATTGAAACTTCTCCGTCTTTGCTCTTTAGCTGCACCACATCTGCAGGACACGCATGGCTAAGAAAGATAATGATAATGCAGCATCAGCAGCTCTGACGCTGTCATCTGCCTGGTTGGCCAACGGCTAATAACCAGAACTGTTAAAACAAGGACGCGCAGTGCAGCGGCTGTGAAGCACTCTCACAGAGTCCAGATGAAGCGGGCATGGGGCTTACATCTGGATTCGGTCTTTAGCACGACGACAGCCTCTTACTTTACAGTAAGATTTGCTTATTACGCTGCTCAACCAAAGGTCCTTGATCAAACTCGTCATGTGGTTGCTGCAGATTTCAGTCACTCAAATTTAAGCCGACTTATTCTATAATTAATAAATGCCAAATTATGTAATAGAAAACCACAAAATACTTACATCTCTATAAGCATATTACAATGATTTCAGAAGAGAAGATGCCACACTGATCCATTTAAGCAGAGTTTTTTTTTTTTTTTTTTTTTTTTAGATAGGGGAAATTTTGGGGAAAAAAATTGGGTTAATTAAAACTGAATAAAACAACATGCAAAAAGATCTACTCTATTAACAATCCCAAAGCATTTAGTGGAGACATAAGATCAAGTGAAACTGCTTCAAACAGTGTAAAACAAACTGTAGTGCTTCTGTGTCTTTTCATTGATTTAACTAGACCAAAAAAACTCAAATCAACAATAAAGCAAGTTCTGACCAAAAACTGTAAAACATGCATGAAAACATGTTTTGAATGGAGGCAGAACCATTGATACATTTAGCACAGTTCATCAGGCACATGGTTCTGATGTTATTCTCTGTGCACTCGTCATCTCTCGACTATTTTTTTTTTTTTGGCTCATCACAGAAATAATTTTGGGACTGTTTTGTATTAAACAGATGAGTCACATACTAGTGCATCTCAGCAGATCATAAAAAAGAAAGTTGTTTTTCAAATTTTCCATTAAAAAAAGGAAATTTCACATATTTGCTGACTCTGGAAACATTTTTTACAAAGACATCATAAGAATATTTGTATTGACAGTTTACATACACTACTGTAACATTACTATGCTTTTAGGCAGATTATAAGCCCAGATGATGATGGCTTTATAAACTTCTAATAATAATGAATTAATTTAAAACACTGACATATCTGGAAGAGAATACAAAAGTCTGATTCATCCTTGGGTAAAATTTCCAAACAAAACATCTGGAAACGTGAAGGTTTCACAAAATTCAGAAAGGAGAAAGGACCTGTGTCTCCAAGATAGTCATGTTTTGTTGCAATGTATGCATCAATCCCAAAAAAATAAAATAAAAACCTGTCAAGATGCTCGCTGAAGCCGGTACAGAATACCATTATCATTATCCACAGTGAAATAAGAGCTAAAACAACATGGGCTGAAAGGCTGCTCAGCAAGGAAGAAGTCATTATTTCTAAACACTCAAGCATGAGAATACCATCCCAGCTGGGCGGTGTGGGCAGCAGCATGTTGTTTTTGTGTTTTGCTGCTAGTGGATGGCATCATGAAGAAATAACCATATGTGAAAAATATTGGAACAACATCCCAAGACATGAGCCAGGATGGTAAAGCTTAGTCACAAACAGAAATAATCATGCCATTAAATCTGTTAAAAGTGATTTAAAAACAACAAATCCAACGTTTTGAAGAGGCCATCACAAAGCTCTGGTCTCATAGACAATTTGTGGACAGAGCTGAAAAGGTGTGTGAGCAAGGTGGCCTACAGACCAAGTCATACTAGTTTCTGTTTTTTCAAACAAACAAAAGTAAATTTCACAGTAAGTTGTGTGTCACAGTCTATGTATCACAGAGAGAACTGATCTTATCTTACAGTAATAAATTGATTTTTAAGATTTAAATCTGTAAATATTAGTTTTATTCATAAAAACTTAAAAGTTATGTTCTTATTGAACTTATTTATTAACCCCTTAATAAATAACAGTTAAATCCTCCTCGGCCTATTGAATTGAATGTAAGCATTTCAATGGTGACAGTTAAGGAGTTAACTTGTAAGAAATGATTAAAGCTGAATGCAGGCGCATATTCACAGCATCAAACCGTCGTTGTGCATGAGTGAGACCGGTGGAGAGGCTCCTACCTGCACCTGCAGAGACAGCTGGTGCCAGGCGTAGTCGTTGTTCTGATTCTGCCGGGTGAAGTCGTCGCTGTAGCTGTGCGAATGTACGATGCTGGGCTGCACCAGGCTGCTCTGCGACTGCAGGGCAGAAAGGTCCTCGCTGCGGGAGAAAGCGCTGTTGCCAAAGGCGGGCGGGTAGTCCGGGTGGCCGTTCTCAGCCTCCGGGGTGAGGAGCAACGGAGGAGGGGCGGCAGCTGGAGGAGGAGCCTGGGACTGAGCTGGGGAGTTCTGGGCAGCCAGATGGAACAGAGGATTCTGGAAAGAAAGGGGGAAATGCATCGCTGCAGCCGCCTGCTGCTGCTGCTGGGAGATGGATTCTGTTGGGGCCCCTACGTGGCCCATCTGGCTCAGCCTGAGGCCAGAGCCGGACGAACCCGGGGGCAAGTGGCCCCCCATGCGAAGCGGGGCGCCCAGGTTCCCGAAGCTGTGGCCGAGGCCAGCAATGGAGGCCTGAGAGGAGGCCAGCATGTCTCCAACGGAGTTCAGGTTTGAGATGCTGTTCATTCGGGAGTCCTGAAGGTCCATCATGGAGACACTTTTGTTTACACTGTGGACCTGAAAGCGAAACAAAATGAATGCTCACTTTTTTTTATCTGCAGCAGAGGCATTTATTTATATGACCCTGTCAGCAAAGTAAAAGATTCAAATATATATGTACATATTAGATATTTTGTGGTAGGATTGTAATAACAGTGAAGTAACAGTGAAAGTGGCAATAAGAACTATTTATTGCTTTTCACCTAAAGAAGCACAATGTGTGTCTCTAAATTGCTCACTGTAGCTGCATTTGATCCTATTTTAAAATATATTGAAAACATTTTCATGTTTTCACAAAAATATGAAAATGTTTTCATGAAAATGCTTTGTTCTCCACTGAACAAACAGTGGAGAAAAAACTTAAGTGAGCTAACTTCTTTAAAAACATCGTTACCTGGAATTTAAATAAAGTTTCTTACAAGAAATTGACTATGGTAAATGATAAGTTTCAAACTTCAACTTCAAGACCCTTGCTCATGAATTAAAATCAGAGAACTCCATGTTTTAATTTTAGTAAAATAAATTTCATTTTCTTCTGGTTAGGCTGAATACTAAACCACGTGAAATCAATCTTGGTTTCGTGTAACTGGAACCCAAACTAGGGACACAAGCATTGTGAATACATTAATATTTATTGAAACTTCACTCTTTTCCATGTTTAAAAAAAATGAATAAATAAAAACAAAAACAGTAATTCTTAATTTCAAACAAATTATAACATTTAGACGAATAATTCTTGCTTGTTGGAGCACACCTATATTATTTGTCTCCTTCAAATTGGGCCACTAAACTCAGCAAATCACTGAAAGGCTTTTTTCCCCCCATAAAACTTTATAGTCTGTAGAGAAAACTTCAATTAAAACAGAAAACAGAGCCGGTTACAACCAGTGCTGTGTTGAAACCTCTTGGGCTCCAATTTAGTTCTTCATTTGGAAAGTAAAATGCTGCCTGGCAATTTTTTCTGACATTGTTCTCTAGTTTCTAAATGAGGAGACTTTCTTGATAAATGTATTTCATTATCAAGATTTTATGTGTGGCACACCAACCACTTATAGTTGTGTTACTTGGCACCCTGGGTAAGCCACAAAACAGGAGGTCGCCCACTTTATATGCAGCAGACAGGCAGATGTGAAACAGGACGTTTTGGAGTGGTCATGGTGACCTGGACAGTAAGCAGTCATTCGTTAATTGATTGAGTCATTCACTGGCTGATTCATTGATTGCAGGAGAGCATTAATTAGGTCAGAAGCCTGGAGGTTTATGAAAGACGCTACAGGAAACACTGAGATCCAAAACCTGACTTTGACAATCTGTCGACAGGATGTTTATTAGTCATCCGCTCCAAAAATCTGATCGCCATGAAAGGATGAGTCCCATTTGCATCTTGCCAAAAGCCACACGAGGATTACAATTAATCTGTGGCCCCAGTTGCATGACATCAGAAAAGCCTTGACAATGTTGAAGGCAATGCAGCCAGATCTATAATGGAATAGTTGAAAGTGTGTTCATGCTAGAATGGTCCAGTGAAAGTCTGGAGCTAAATTCATCTGAGAATTTGTGGCACGACTGGAGAATTGAAGCCCACAGACGTACTCAGTCCAATCTGAAGGAGATCGGGCTGTTTTGCGAAGTAGAATTGGCGAAACATTTATGTTTCAATGTGCTTTCTGTTCCAGCCATTTCACACGAGACGTGGGGCAGTTAAAGGTTAAAGTTAAAAGTTGAAGGAGGTTCTACTTTGTGTTGGTCATTCACATAATATCCGGATAAAATGCACCGATGACACAATGTGTAAACGTTCAAACAGGATGAATGTTTTAGCAAGCCACGGCGCCTCAGGAGTCATGAGAAATGTGGAAACTTTTCTTTTTTCAAATGCAACCAGAGATTTTTAAACAACCAATGAGGCTAGCCAAATAAAAACACGGCAAGGATCTGGATGCAATTTAACGTATAAAAAAAAAAACATTGACTTTCAATGACTTCTCAATGTTAACTGTTTTTTTTATCTTTCATAATGTAGCATGTGCAAACGTTGGCCGTTTTTATTGAAATTTGAGTTCAAACACCATCATGCCATCAGATGAGGAAGAAAACTTGCCAGGACTTAACGCACTCTACCTTCGGATCGGGTTCTGTGATGTCTGAGCTGCTGGTGCAGTACGCAGGGCTGGATCGAGCCAGAGGTGGGCGGGTGACGTAGAACACCTCCCTGGACGAAGAGCGGAGGTCTCGCTCGGCCTGACGCCTCATGTTCAGATTGGAGGAGAGGGACTCTACAGCCGAGACTCCGGTCGTGGGCGACGGGAGGCGCGAAATGTCTATCGAGCTGCAGACAGGCAGAAGAAGAGACTACACTGTGGAAGGACGTCCCTCAGCTCTGATGGATTATGTGCAGCCTGATTTTGTTCACTTATTTTGGTATCGACGCTGAAGAATTGCTTGGTTTTGATCCCACACACTCGTCTGTGAGGCTTCACAGTATGCATCGATGTATGTGTGATTATATAACAAGCGCGTAATAGAGTTCCCACACAATTTTTCATGCAAAATATTTGCAGACCTTCAAACCCCCACTGTCTAAAGTTCTCAGTACTTGATATTTGTTTCACTATGAGTGAATGGCAGATATTTCTACAGACCGAGAAAGGTTTTCAGAACCTGGAAAAATAGCAGAAAAAAAGGAAGGAAAGAAAGAAGAGCGCAAGGAATAAAGGAAAGAACAGATAATCAGAAGGAAGAGAAGTAGGTCACAAGAAAGCAGTGAAGGAAGGAAAGACAAAAAGGCATGAAAAGAAGGATAGATGAAACAGAAGAAAGAGAGTCAGGGCAATAAAAAGGAGGGAAGCAAAACAGGAAGAAGTACACAAAGAAGTGTAGAAGGAAAGGAAGACAGACGAAGGAGAGGAGAAAAACACTAAACAGGAAAAAATGATAGGTATGACTGGAAAAAAACAAAAGAAATCAGCTGGAAAAAAAGAAAGAACTGAACAAGAAGGAAGAGAGAAAGAAATGAGGGAGAAAAGATGAGGGGAAAAAAGAAAAATAAGGGATGACAGGACACAAGTAAGGAATTGAAGAAAAGACACAAGAGCAGAGGGAGCAAACAAAGTGAGACGGTGTCACTCTTGCGTAACCCGTCACTTTTCCACCTGCACCTGTTTTGCATCACTACAGTTCTGTGTAATCCTTTCATGCTGACCCTCTAAATGATCTCCTTTGTTATTATTAAAACCCAGTCCAACACAGAAACTGTCTCCTGACAAGCCTGGAGAACTAAAGAATCAAAAACAAGGTGAGAAAAGACTCTGGGAAAACAGATGGTGCTGGCAATTAGGGAACGACGATCCGCTCTGAAAGCCAGTTGAGGTGCATTAGCATTAGCATTACGGGCTTTTAGAAATACACCAGGGTTGTTATGAGCTGCTGAACTCTCACTTCCTGTGTACACTTGGCCTTTTTATGAGTCCCTGTTAATAACACCCTTGTGGAGCTGTAAATCCTCTCTTTATGCAGCCTAGGTGCACATTTGCAATCACAGCCATGCACCGGGTCTTTATAGAGCCACAGCGGGGACCGAACCTGCTGGCGCTTTGTTCTATTCGGGGACATGCAAATGCAAGTTTCGTGCCCAGAAGTAATGACAACAGAAAATGTGGAAAAACAACAGGGGGCCATGAGAAGATACCTGTTTAAATCACGCATCATAAGGCTTTGGAAATCAGAGGACATAAGGCGATTGAAGGATGGGCGGGAGAAGAGTCTGTCCTTCGGTCTCTCCGGTTGGTGGTTTGTGGGCATGTGGAGCTGCGGATTCCTCAGGGCAACGCTGATGTCGTTCAGCAGCCGCGGCAGGGGTCCGAGTTTGAGGATTGCATCCTGCAGGGAGATTATTATTATTATTTTTTTTTTTAAGTAAAAAACAAGAAAATACACTCCTTAACCTTTTGTTGGAGCCGCAAATATGAACAAGCAAAACCAGAAAAGAATAAGTTAATATGATGCCGTTATCAGTTTGAGAAACAGGTCTAAGAAGATAGATACCGTATTTTTCAGACTATAAGCCGCTACTTTTTTCCTACACTTTAAACCATGAGGCTCACAGCCTGGTGCGGCTTTCTGTGAATTTTTCTTCAACCACCAGGGGGCTCTTTAGCAGGAAGTGAATTATTGGAAGTCAAAATTGGAAATCAAAGAAGAAAGTGCTAATTTTCATTTAGAACAAGCACATGCTAGCAACAGAGACAATGGAGAAATTTCTTCAAACTCATAAGATGCAGCTTTTAAGTTGAGGGGTGTCGATCTGGCAGTATAGAAGGGAAATAGAGCCGCTGCACGTAAACTCAGCATGAACTTAATAAATTCGATAGATTTATTTTCTTATGGAAAACCGAGAACGGTGGAGATACTAGCTGCTTATAGTCAGTGCGGTTTATATATGTACTTTTTTTTCCCCCAAAAAAGATTTGTAGTTGCGGCTTACATTATGGTGTGCTCTATTGTCCGGAAAATACGGTAGTTTTATTTGCTCAATACGATAAACAAGAATCCAAATCCTTCATTCAGTGAGCTTTTACGTTTTGTGCCATTTTATTTCACTAATATCTTTCTGTTCAAAACAAAAACAAACATGGAACAACGGTGAGCCTTCACAGGTGTGGCCGGACTAGTAATAAAATTTGACCCACCTTACTGAGCTGCCCCATGACTTCCCACAGCAAGCTGTGCAGCATGGACAGCTCCCTACCGAGGTCGATGTAGCCCTCAAAGCCTCCGGCGTTTCCTCCAGTGTCCATGTTGGAAATCTCATAGAGGAACTGCTGCATGGAGCCCCACTCCATCTCCAGGAACTCGTTCATGAAATACATGTATTCCTCCTTGGGTCCAAATCTGAAAAGGCGGCGATTAGAAGAGCAGTGAAGAAATAAAAAGGATATCATATTGCATGTACTAGTACTTTTTCATCAACATTAAGAAAATATTTACTTTAAACAAGCCACTATATATAAGATGAAAAGTTACTTGTAAGTTAGTTTTGTCTTATTTCAAGTGTCCCAAGATATTTGCACTAGAAATTAAACAGAAATACATAGTAAGATTTTGTGTTTTTGCTGGATGGATGGGATGTTTGAGAGTCTTTATTTCTGTTAATTGTGATGATTTTCTACTAACATGACATTTAAGATTAGAATATTACATCAGACTAATAAAAAAAGACATTTTTAAAAACAAAAATGTTTGGTCTGTTTAATACCTGCCTAAAGGTTGATATTGTCAAACACAAATTTTAATCTTTTACTTAACTTTTTTTGGGGAAAAAATACTTTTAGGAGTATTTTTACTGCCCCATAATTTTTACTTTTACTTGAGTAATATCACGACAAAGTATCGCTGCTCTTGAGCAACATTTTCGGCTGCTCTGGTGACACATCAGAATGAACCTCGCTATTTGTGAATAAATAATCCTAATTTAATTAGATACACGTCTCAGAGAATTCAAATCTCTAGCATGTAATTGGATTAAGAGCTGCCACCATCCTGTGTTTAGGAAGAGACCAAAAACATTTGTGAAGTCCAAAGTCTAGAGTAGCGATCCAGCAGGTTACTTTGAATCTCCTGCAGTTGCGCTGGAAGCAACCAAGCATTTCTGACCTGGTGCTTTTGTTCTCGTTTCTTCGTCTTTTCTGTCCTCTCACCTCCCAGGTGGTCAAGGCGGACAGAGGGCTATTTCTGATTCTGCTGGAGTGAGTTTCTCCTTCCTACCCCCCACTCCGCCTCGCTGCGCGCCCTCAGGATGAGATATTAAATCGAAGGGATGATTCACACAATCCCTCCACTTTCAAACTGCCGTTTCGTAATTATACTGAATAAATACATTAAATGAGGCTGTTCCTAACTGAACCGGATCACAAATGAGTTTGATGAGACCGTGTTCAGCTGGATCTCACTCAGGTTTATTTATTTTACTTAAAGCACTTTATCTACAGATTAATTTGTTTTAAATTAGAAAAAAAAAAATCCATTAAACTAAACTGAGCAGAATTCAACTGAATGCTGGATTTGACTCCATAGGAACAAACATATTCACATCTAAATACTGCATTATATATAGTACTGCAGAGTACTGCAGTACCAATGACATTGCAGTAGCTGTATGTCAGAAATGCTTGGACATAAAGGTGTTTTTTTAAGGACCTTTAAAACAAATGTAGGATGTGTTTTTACTTTCTTTAGTATAAAACAAAGATAACTAGAGGAAAATGGAAAGGACGAGGGTTTCATGTATTTGGGGGTAAAAATTGGTCCAAACCAACCAGGCCACAATTGAAAAACTAGCGTTGTTAAATTTAAAAACTGTAACCTAATAAGTCCCTGCTCTGCAGAACACAAATCAATTAAATAGAACCTGTCTGGCAACATGAAGTAGGCAAGAATATCTAAAAATATAAATAAAGAAAAAGTAAAAGAAGAGAGCAAGTCATAATCAGATTTAAAGAAAATGCAAAACCAGATCAGAAAACAAGTTACTGGCATCTATCTGTCTGGAAAAGTTCACAAAGCCATTTTTAAGGCTTTGGGACTCAAGTAAACCACAAGGAGAGCCATTTTCCGCAAATAGAGGAAAAGTGAAACATTTCCCACAAACAAGTGAAATCTTTTTGAAGTTATGTATCCAGTTATATAAGGGCCTAAATATAACAGTTCAGAAGGATAACATCACAGTAACAGTCAAACACGGTAGTGGTAGTGTGATAATCTGATCTTGCTTTGCTGCTTCCTAACCTGGACGTCTTTTGATTATTATTGGAATCATGAAATCTTGTGTGAGACAGTGAATCCTGAAGGACATGCACAAAGATTCACAGTACACCCAACACTCTGCATCTGAAGGGCTCAAAAACCCTCAAATGTGGCTGAATCAAAATGAAATCCTCTGAAAGGTTGGCGAAATTTCCTCCACAGTGATGTAAAACACTGCTACCAGTTATAATAAACACTTGATGCAGCTAATCAGGTTTACAATACAATAACTTTATTGGCTTGGTTTGGATCGTTTTTCTCTCTGACTAAATAAACTCATCATCATAAAACATTTAAGACTGACAAAAAAAGAAGCAGCAAAAACTGAAGAAATCAGGGCAAAATCTTCTTTGCTATATTGTACCCTTAAAATCAAATTTTGACAATAAGGTAAGTGTGAGTTTCAAAGTTCTTCAACTCGAGTCGGATAAGTCCTTCTGGTGACGTGCAACTAAATTTTTTGAAGCTTTACCCGGCGCTTCTGTAAGCCAGAGGTTTAAATAAACACGTCAGTGTTCTCGTTTTAATCGGAGTGTCAGTAAAGAGAGCAAACTGAAAGAAATGTGTCACTGCATAGAGGCTCTGAGCTCACTGCTGTGTGAGTAACAGCTTAAACCCTCGCAGGCAAAACTGCAATCCTCTAATTCGGTGAGGTTAGGCCATCCCGGCTGACACGGAGCGCCGAGCGTCTGCAGGTCTAAAAATGAACCGCGTCGAATCAGCGCGGCAAAGTCGAGGAGACTCACTTGGTGAAGATGGCCAGGTTCTGCATCACCTTGGCGATGAGCGTGAGCGTGCGGGACGTGCGCTCGGCCGGGTACTCCTGCATCAGGTTGAACAGGGACGGGGACATGATGGCGGGGCACATGAAGCGGAGGAACAGGGAGGAGCTGATGAGGCTGTCGGCGAGATCCTCTCGCCCTCGCTCGGCGCATCTGGCTCTCCAAGAGGCGAAAACCTCCTTCAGCTCCCGGGGAAAGATGCTGAAAACAAGAACATTGTTCTTATTACAGCAGCTGTCAGGGAGAACAGCGAGGTGGAAACGCCGGGAGACTGAAAGTTATAGAAAGTTACCCAACCATATTGCTCTCTTCAACGAGGAAATGTTTCTATTTAATACTTTTTTCTTTTTCTTTTTTGTTTTTACAGTGAAGTCTTGCGCTGTTGTTGTTTTTCATACCTCTCTGTTACACAGATGAACGATTTCACTTGAAATCAGACGTCTTAACCTTTTCTTGAAACAACACGCAACATCAAAACAGCATCCAATGTTACCCCAACTAAAGTAAAAGCAATTAAAAAGCCATTCATCTGCGCACATATATTCAGAGAAAATAGCTGTAATTTCACAATTTATCAAAATTTTATGTTACTGAAACCATTGTTTAATGTACACTTGATATTTCAGGTTGATCAAAGTGAACTTTTAGCCATTAATCTATCACTTTCTGTATCCTTGACCTGTGAAAATGAGGTGGAGCACAGGTCCATTCCTCTTGACTAAAGTGCAGTGAAAAAAGTATTTTCTCCCCAACAGATTTCCCCTTATTCAATCAAGAATTAACTGTGATTAACCGCAATTTCTTAGTTCAGTTTTACTAGTCGCATCCAGCTCTGATTACTGCCGGCGTGGAGGAAAAAAATAAAAACCAAACAAAATCACTTAAGCAGAAGCTGTCTGACAACATGAACCAGAGTAAAAACCTAAAAGAACATTTCCTCAGTTACGTTTCCTGGAGCTCCACTCATACGTCTATCAAGTAAAGTCAGGTGCGTGATCTTTCTAAGAAGTGGTTACAGGAAAATAGCTACTTAGTTATAATGTAAGTTTGCAACGCTGCAATGTGACAGTAGGGACACTTTTGCAGCGTTAGAGAACTGCAGAGTAGAGAGACATCTTGGGGTCACCAGGGTTCTTGTACAACAGACATCAGATGCCATATACATGTCAACCAGAGGTTTGAGCTGCAAGCCAGGAACAACATCCGAAACATAAACATGTGGAGTTAGCAGCAGCATATTAGGATATAATTGGTGTTTTAAAAAAAATATCTAAGACTTCTTTTGACAAAAGATGAATTGAGTTTGAGGCTCTTTGCAGATTTACAGGGGTTGAATTGTTGAGAGTGCAGCACGTGGTCACAGAGTCTTCAAATGCAAAACATATAATCCTAAATTTATCCTCAGCAATGAATCTGGAATAAGAACTGACCAGAGGGAGTTGATGATCTTGCAGAGTAAAAGCTCGCAGCACATCCGGAGGTTGGCTTGGTGGTCAGCGAGGACTGATGGTGGGACACGCATTGGGTCCACCTCACAGTTCTCCTCAGACTCATATAAGGCTCGAATGAAATCACCTGGAAAGTGGACAACAGAGATCTGGGACTTAGAGGACATTCCTAAGCCAAAGGTATGCAGAGAGGCTCAAAAATGCCTGGAATGCCTGATTGTGCCTAAAGAGTTAGGGCCATAAGTTGGAGAATGACAAAAATGGCAACGTATGGCTGAAATCTATGTATGGGTGATGGGCTTGATTGAAATAAGTCCTTCTTTTATTCAAATTACTTTGTCTCCAAGTCTTCTCACATCGGCATTCTTTAAAGGCGACATGAACCCCACTGTTTACACTTCTAGGGCAAAACGCTTTGGTTTTTAAAGGACGTTTTGACACAATTTGAATTTATGTAAAAGATCACCCGTGAAGTACTGTAAAAACAGCCCACTGCATTTCTCCTACATGTCAGATTTCATCTTCATAAATCTTTCCTTAACAACCAGGGGGTTCCAGGCCTGTCCAGCTTGCATGGAAAAATGCCATCTACTCCAGCCAAAAATCATCAGTAATCCTCTTTCTTCCTCTTCTCACCTTTTACTGACAGATATACTGAGGATGTACAGGGACAGGTATTCTAGAATTTATATATATAATATTACTAAGGCTAACTCAGTTGGGAACAGTAAAACGTAGCAGTGCTGTTACTTTCACATGGAAGAACTGAAAACAGTTGATTACTTAGGACAAACTGTGCACCACTGCTAATACTTTTCAAGCAACATTAAAAGATTTTGACGTGTCCCAGTAGAAAGTCATAAAACATTGTCTTTTGCTTACTTTGGACTGCTAACTGCTATTAGCAACACAACCTGGAAAGAGTTTTTTTTTTTTTTTTTCATTCATTTAATCTGTAAAACACAAATGTTTACAAAGACTACCATACAGTGCTGTTTGTGTTTCTGCTCAAATGAAATGCAAACCGTCAGAGACAAAGTAGCACCTGCAACTCTTACAACATCTGACATACATATATGTAAGTGACCATCTCATTTTCGGACATTTTCAATTAGATATTTCTAACAACAGAGCTACTGACGGTCTTACCTATTGCTTCCTTGAGGTATCTGTGACCTATTAGTTTGAGGTACTCTTCCACGGCCTTTGTAGCGAGTGTGTTTTCCCGAAAGATCAAATGTTCACGGTCCATGAATCGATCCACCTCGCACATCGCCATGTCTGAAAGAAACTCCTACGAGGAGACACAACGTGAAGTTCAGTAAAACAGAAAGGTTGCAAGTACGGGAAGTTTATAGTATCATTAATCTACAAGGTGATTTAGTTACAGCTGTCAGGAAAATACATTAAAAAGAAGGGGGGGGGGGGGGGTTATGAGTAATATTAAAACATAACTAATGCATTTAAAAATGCTAATAAATGACTAAGACATTTATTGCAGAACTTAAAGAAAAGCTCCAGGAGTAAATTTGTCGATTTGATAATAGACCGTCTTTTGAACAATATTTGCCAAAAACAGCCCAGATATTTGGTTGGTTGATACTTCGATTACCTTTGTTTTCCCTGTGCTCTGAAGAATGTGCACCAGAGCAAACGCCACCTCCTCTTTACTCTTCACGCTCAGCAGCGGCTCCAGCACCGCGCACAGTGTTCGGTAGTTGTTGGTGATGTACTCGGCAAACTCCTTGTACAGCTCCATCGGGAGGATATTCATCGTCTGGTAGCGCGACTTGACACGCAGCGAAGCATTGATCACTTTGGCACTTCCGACGCCGCCACTTTTGGCTAAAACACTGGACTGTATCACCGGGTACCACTGCTCAACAAACTGCCGGCCCGTGATGCTGGATATCGGGATGCTGACAAGGCCGATGTATGTGCTTTTCTCCTAATTTGCAAACGAGATGGATTTTAACCCTCGTATGCTTTTGTATTTATTTATTTATTTATGTTTTTTTTAGATCAGACATATAAAATAAACAAAAAGTATCGAAACGCAGCGCTTACCTTGCGTCTCTTTTTGTCTGTCTCTTTGTAGAGGTGCAAACGAAGGCTACGAATGGTTGGCAAATTGTTAAACTCAAAATGTTCCCCCCAGAAGACCGTGTCGGTGCGGGGTTTGCTGGTGGTGCGCGCGTACAGCATGTCGTCCAGACAGAGCTCGCAGTAGTAGCGTTTCTTAGCTGGAAGATCTCGAGCCTCAATTATCCACAACTTGAGCACATTCTCCACCCGCCTGCTGTTGTCCTGAAAAGAGTGCTATAACTGCGTTAAACAACCCAGGAGGCTTAAGTGTTAAACTTAGCTGGACACGCACGAAAAATAAAAAAATAAAAAATAAAAAAAAAATCCACTGAGAATACCTTGTTTGGTTTGACCGCTCGTTGCAGATTCTCAATCCATTTGTCTCTTTCAGAAGCAGATCGGCAGGCAAAACATTTTGTCCCTGAATTGGTGGTTACCTGAAGACAAAACATTTTTTTTTTTATCACACAGATTTCTTTGCAACTGATCTGTGTTTTTCCAAGTCGTAAGATTTAGGGGTAAAGACGCAGATTACAATTAAATTAAAATACTCCTCGGAGGACAGGCTTATTAGTTTTCACTTGAGTTTTTCCACTCTCGTTCTTTTCTTTTTGTCCTCCCCTGATTATAAAAAGTGTAAACCAAGGTTTGCCTCCTAAGAGGCTTAAGTGAAATCTGTATGTCTCTTGAGTTCTGCTGAACTAAAAATAGCGTGAAAAGCCACTTCTACCGCAGGGACGAGCGCAAATGTGGTAAGAGCACTTAGACGGGAAAGAGCTAATCTAGACTAATCTAACATGAACAGAAATTCTCTAAGACAAATTTTTTAGATTAATGAAGCCTATTGCCTGTTCAATACTGATCACTATGTCAACAAAATACTGCCATAATGAACTGAACTTTACTGCATTGTGCTGCATCTAGGATGCACGGTTGCATCGGCGCCGTTGCCTTGCAGTGAGAAGTTGCTGGGGTTGAATTCCTGTTAATGGCATTTTGAAACTGTTGCTTCTCTGGCTTCCATAAATATGCACGTTAGATTAATTAACCACTTTAATTAGCCCAGAGGGGATCTGTATTACCCTGTGATGGATTGTCAACCTGCAAATAACCCCAAAACGTCATGCATTTAGTAGGCGTAGGGGATGAATTACGCATGATTTGAATATGTTTATTTCATAAAGTGTTTTTTCGAAGATGACATACGACACAAACACCCGCCCCCTCCAAACCTGCAGGTTTGAGCCTTAATCGTTAAATATCTCTGCTCAACAAAACCTGGAACTCCGATAATCTGTTTCATTATATTAGCTCTAATTAACTAATGAACTATATTTATCAAAAGCTCCAGAGAGAAATTAAGAGGCTTCTGCAGTCGTAGCTCAAATGTTACATAATTTCAGCTGGAGAAAAAAAAAAAGTGACAGGCAGGCAAAAACACAGAAAAGGAAAAGGTTAGAGAGATTAACGCACCTCAAAGCAGTACTCTTGTCCTAAAATGCTAGAGTGGACAGGCTTGATAATGGCATCTTCATCCAGAACTAGGTCTAAAGCCTCTGCAGCACTGCTGGGGGAGAGGAGGGACTCATGGGAGTGGGATTCTTTGAAGCTTTGCATCAAGCGAGTCCTGGTGAGAAGCAGGAGACATCGACTTGTACTCAGAATTCATATGGATGTTTTCACAACGTGAGTCAAGGCAGAGAAAAATCATCGAGTGTCGGTGTGGGTTTCAGAAAATTTCACAGAACCTGCCGATTTATTTTACCACCAAAACACGTGCAAAAATGTATGTCTTTGAATGTTGCGCTTGCATCAGTTCATCAGGGATGACATTAAAGGAAAAATAAATTCATCAGTGCTCTGGCCGGCCTACTAAAGCTCAGGTTCCTGGGATTCATATGGATGTTACTTTACTGCCTAGTAACACCTGCAAACCCTTAAAAAATATTAACACCCTGCATGACATTCTCAACCTTTAACATATTTCATTAGGTTTTAGGATCAATTAATAAAGATTGTTTTTCTGCTATAACAATGTGTCCGTCTCGACCTCTGAACTTTAACATCTTACACACTAAAATAAACTGGCTGTGGGGAGAAAACACAGTGAAATAGGGATAAACAATCTTATCCTGCCACATACTGAAAGCTATAGTTTCTGATGTTGCACACATTGATATTAAAATGATCCTAGAGATTAAATATACTGTGCCATTTTAGAACAAGCTAATTACAAAACAGTTGTCAGCCCTAACAACAAAGTAACAAAATAAGAAATAAAGTGATGCATGGTGTGACATGAAATGTTGGAGAAAATGAACGACAAAGTTTAACTGCAATGTGTATGTGTGTGTGTGTGTGTGTGTGTGTGTGTGTGTGTGTGTGTGGTTGTTTGTCCTTGGCACGTTGTGTCAGATGTCCTTTATTCACTTGTGCTTGGTTTTAAAATTGCTCCATATCCTCAGCAGGACAATGTAGTTTTCCAGCATCATAAAAAGGCTGCAAAGCAGCAGAATCCTAACAAAGACACCTTGATTTCACACAGAATATGGCGCAACTGCAGGATGCCCTGATGGGTAAGAGGTGTCCCGAGGTAAGTCTGCACAATAACAGGCAGAATGAGTTATTGTTGTGGCTGATGCTTACTGCTAGAAAACAGCCTGCAGTGGCTGCTGCTGTGCTGATGGTTGGAAAACACACTTCTCTGATTTGCTTTCCCCCCTTTCTCTTTTAAGGGCAAATGAAAAGTTAGTATTTTAGTAGCTCTGCAAAGAAAAAAAAACAGCAATGAACTGAAAGGTTGAAGAGAGATGACATTAAAGATGGAGATATGAAGCTGATGATGACGTCACAAGCTTCTGATAGTGGCAGCATTATGTTGTGGAGCTGTTTGCTGCAGGAGGGACTGGTGCACTTCACCAAATAGATGGCATCAAGAGAAAATACCATTTTGTGGAAATACTGAAGCAACATCTCAGTGAGGGAACTGCAGCTTTCATGTAAACTGGTCTTCCAAATGAGGAATGATCCCTCTTTGTCCAGTTTGTTACACAGGGGCTTCAGGAAAATAAACTCAATGTCTGATCATCACAAAATATTGATTTTAGTTCCATAAAAAAAATCTGTGGGCAGGGCTGAAAATAAAATACTGCAGAGAGGAATGAGCCAACATCTCAGCAAACTGTTGTGAGAAAAAGGAAAGTTAAAACACCAGAACCAAGTCCAACAGTTTAAGTTAACAAATGTAAGTTTCAGATTTAAAAAACTCATTATTCTGCTCACTAGCAAATACAAATAATTTTGGTAATCCAACTAAAGCAGGGAAAAGGTTAGTCTAAATAACAAGCTGTAATGCTCTTCAGTATAACTTATAATCATTTTGTAAATCCATATTCACTTTTGGAGTTAAAAACCAACATCCAGGTAAGTTTATGTATTTTAACATGGTGTCTCTTGAATCCTCTTTATCGTGTATTTTAGGTTGAACTGGTTCTACAGTCCAACCTCACAATTCTGTAGTCTTTTCTAGCACCTTCTCTTCAAAGCAGTCAGACATTCCTGCAATCTTTTAAAGTGGACACTTTGTTATTATTTTGTTGAAGCTTGATCTAGAAATCGTCCTGGTGCACAGAAGATATGTCACAGGGTACATGCCTTGGGAAAAACTGGTCTAATCTCTGTGGTGGAAGTGGATGCACAGGGGTGAACCAAACTGAAGCACTCTGTGAGAATAAACCTTTTTGTTGAGAAAGGATGGGAGTGTTATCATCTCCGTCACTGGCTCCCGAATCATTTCAGGGTCAGGTGAATCTAACTGAAGCTAAATAAGAAGCGGCAAATTGATTTGGCAGCACACATAGATTTGAGTACAGTACCAAAAAAAAAGAAAAAAAAAAGGCTGGTCAGTTGTCGGAGATTCAATTTCATCTCACACAGACTACGATAAGGGAATGTTTTCTCCCTCATCGTGTTTTCTTATTCGAAAATGTGAAAATGTTGAAATTTAAGTTGGATTATTTTTTTTTTGTAAAAAGGCAGGAGGATTGACGGAAAAAAAAAAAAAAAAAAAAAAAAAAAAACACCTGATAAAACAGTTGATAAATATGCAGATTTAATGCCGATCGTCGCTGAATAATCATGACCGCCGCGCATAAAAAGTGCTCTGATAAAATCGACAGACTTTGGCAGCCGAGCCAGAGCAGCTGCGTCGAAAAGCTCGAGTGTGAAGTTGGATGCCGAGGGTTTACAGGAAAGTCAACTTAACGCTGCCGAGTGAATTAAGCGTGTGTGGGCAGGACTCAAAGCGAGCTGTGCAGGCAGCTGTCTGAGGCAGCGGTGAGAGGGGCGCGCCGACTTAAACCCCAACATCATTTAGCTTTCGCTCACAGGCTCCATCCCTGCTGCCCCCCCCCCCCCCCAACACCCCACACAACAAACCCACG
>NW_015114121.1:89016-108436 GCF_001443285.1 Poecilia latipinna
CACACACACACACACACACAATCCACTGGGTTAATTTATGATTCATTTCGACATCTGAAACACTGCATTTTACCACACGAGGTTTTCCCACATCCTCTGCTAAATTACACTTTCTTCGTTTTCCCATGTCGGACATCCACACCAGCCCCAAATATGTCTGCAAAGCGCCTCCTGCTGAGACGGGAAAGTGTGCCGTCAGCGATACATTTTTACTCCCTCTTGACATTCTTGTATTTCCCATATGGGCTTCGTGACTGGATTGTGTGAAGGTTGCATAAAATTTTGAAGCGCGAGATCCAGCTGAGGATGTGACCCTCCTCTTCCCCCCCCCCAACCCACACACACACACACACACACACACACAAAACAAGAGAAGAAGCCTGTCATGAGACGCTCCAAAGCTGCTGCATCTCGACAAAATGTAAAAAAGAAAAAGGGCTAAATAAATAAATAAAAGTCTCAGACACAATAAATATAAGCATTTGGTGGAAACAATTCCTCTGGTGTCACTAGAGCTTCACTTTGTTTCTATTTTTTTATTTTTTTTACATAATTAACTTTCAATGTGAAAGCATAACTGTTTAAACTTCTTTTATCAAGACAAAAAGTATCACAGATGCATATCAAATTATTTAACCGCCCAACTGCAAACTAGTTTTAGTTGCTCATTTCGTTCAGATGTTTGCAAAAAACACATTACAAACCAACAGTTTAAATAGTTTGGAGAGATTTTGTCCAAACTTAACACTAAATCAGTCAATATCAATGTCATTTAGCACAACTTGGACACAACAATAATCTTTTCCAGCATCCCATCGGATGACTTTTTGAAGTAAAATTTAACTCCCACTGGGCCAAGAGAAGCAATATTGCTTGTTTGTCACTTGTGTATCAGATTTTGTCACCAGAGTCAAAAACGCTGAACTGACTGCAGAAAACACTTAGGCCTTATGGCAGCAGTCACTGAGGTTTCAAATCCAACCAAAGAACTCTGAGATATGCACCACAGCTAACCTAAAGACACAAGAAGAGTCAGCTACAACTTGCTCACAACTCTACTTATTTGTAGAGTTGTGAGCAACAACTTTACAGAAAGGAATGATTCATTCCTTACTGTACAGGAATGAATCAAAACCTGAACTTTTCATGCCTATGGATCAGTAGTGTGCCAGGAAGACGACGAATAAAGCTCACGCTAAACAGAATTACAACCCTGGAGTAAAGCACATTGACGCTCTGGGATTTCTCTTCTTCCCCTGGTACTGGTAGCCTGCAGTGACTGCAAAGCAGACAAATTCAACAAGAATCCCACGGTTCCCAAGCTTATCTCGGAGTTCATCAAGGCTCGGTTTCAGAGAACGTCCAGCGCTGCTTTCATTGTCTTTTTACTTAAATTCTACTGAAAATCTCTGGTGGGATTGGAAAAAGGTTGCGACCGCACGGAAACCGAGGAATATAAATGAACCGAAGCCCATTCACCTGCATGTGGAGAGCTTAGATTCCTCAGAGATCCCGCCAGACTCTGCAGTCCAGTTATGAATCACATTTGCAGCAGGTCAAAGGAACAAAAGGTTGCTCTTTTTAAGTATTTAATATGCTGATCTTGACGGGGTTGAATAATTTTGAGGCTGGTATTTAAAACTGACATTTTGAGTTGGATTTGAAGAAAGCATTTGTAGAATTAGTCGAGCGCTTCTTGTTTCATTTATTATCTTTGGATCTAGCATGTATGTTTTGCAGAGAAACCCAACTAGCAGTGGGGGCTGAATAATTTTAGGTGCCACTGTAAATGTTGGCCTCTCAAAACATTTTAACTTTTTTCCAGTTTTTGTCGCAGCCCAATCAAACAACATCTGGGTGCTGGTCTATGTTGGGACCAAAGCAAGCCAGCAGTGAAGTGAATGTTTTAAAACAAAACTCAATAAAAACCTGAAAGTTATTTTTGTTTTCCACAAGTCAAACGTGCAAAACTTACCTCTCTTGGTCAGCACTACGAAACCGGGGCAGAATCATCTGCTTGAAGCTGCTGGTCCGGTCCAGCTTCGGCTGGCTCTTCGCCCTCTTGATGGAGCCCTTCAGCCTCCGATTGAGAAAACTCTAAAGATTAAACACAACAAACAAAGATCCCATAAACACCTCAGCGAGTCTGTACCAATGACGCTCGATCTGGTGTTTTTGGCTGAACTCACCGGCTGCCTGAAGGGCTGAGGGGTCGTGTTAGGAGGCGTCTCCATACTCGACTGCCTTACAGAGGCAAAACTTGCCCTGCGGGATTGGTCTGCAAGAGGACAATGTCATGAAAAACAGTCATGAATAAGATTTACATTGTCTAACAAATTAGTTGTGCTCTTTAATGTTCTATATTATCTTTTAAATCTTAATTATAAATGAAGGTCTCATTAAGATAAGACATATTTTAATTCACACAGTCACTGTCAACATGATTGCAAGATTTCAGTGCATTTTTATGGTCTCTTAGACTTTTGATTATTTCCAATGAAAGTTTATCATTGAACACTGTATTGTTCATCACATCGAACGTCTGACATAAAAAAATATATATATATGTATTTCAACAGTTTCCAAATACATAAACAAAAAGTATTTCCAAGTTGCTGCGATTAACCATGGTTTTAAAGCTGAGTTAAATTTTAGGAACCACACCATCTGGCTTTAATCTATGCCAGAACTGTACAATGAAGAAACCATTAAAATTGTTCTGACAACATGAAGTAGGCCAACAAATCTCAAAGCAACACATCACAGCCACATCTAAACAGTTAAGACAGAGAAGATAAGACAGCTTTATTGCCATTCTACGCACAAGGCGGGTGGTACAAAGACATTTTCTTGGCAGCACTCTGAAATACAACAAAAACGTACAGTGAAAGAGTGGGTTGAATATAAAAGTTTACACTTAGGGTACAACTATCGGCATTTCAGAGAAAAACAATAAATCAAGTCCAGAGTCAGACACGGTGGTGGTAGTGTGATGGTGTGGGACTGCTGTGCAGCTTCAGGACTCCCGCGACACAAAAAGCTAACTGTCACAGTCAAAAGGTGCTTGTACATATCGACTGTGAGAAAATGATCAACATCAGGCCTAGGAAATGTTCTGAACTGCACAGCTTAGTGCAGAATTATGCAAAAGAAAAGTTGATGCAAGAGAAATATGGGAAGTGAAGCCCACAGTCTGTGATGACTCATCTGGATACCTATAGCTTTAGTCTGTCCTTATGCTTGCACAAACTCAGCAACATGGTGATGGATCTATGAAAGTATGAGCAACTATCTTTAGGAAATCTCAGCTGACTCTTTTTCTGCATGGCCAAGAAAGATGATGTCAACGTAAACCTAAATCAGGAGGTTTATTTCTTCTCTTCCATGCTGTCTAAAGGCCGGCCTAAGCAGGAATTTAAAGATAACCACACAGTAGTGAGTATTTCTTACACTTACTAAAGCTCTACAAAAGGTGAAATATGTTATTATTGTACTGTGAACTTTAAGATGCTGCTTCTTCCAGACACATATTGTGGAATATGGTATANTTCTTAAAAGACTTTAATCTCCATCCTCATCTTTACCATTTTCACTGTTATTCCTTAGTAGCCTATTTGCACACATCAGATGAGAGAAAAAAGAGAGAAAGAAAGAAAGAAAGAGAGAAAGAAAGAAAGAGAGAAAGATAGAAAGAGAGAAAGAAAGAAAGAAAGAAAGAGAGAAAGAAAGAAAGATAGAAAGAGAGAAAGAAAGATAGAAAGAGAGAAAGAAAGAAAGAGAGAAAGAAAGAAAGAAAGAGAGAAAGAAAGAGAGAAAGAAAGAGAGAAAGAAAGAAAGAGAGAAAGAAAGAAAGAGAGAAAGAAAGAAAGAAAGAAAGTAAGAAAGAAAGAAAGAAAGAAAGAAAGAAAGAAAGAAAGAAAGAAAGAAAGAAAGAAAGAAAGAAAGAAAGAAAGAAAGAAAGAACCTTTCAACAGCCCTGCTAGACGACTGACATGAAAAACCTCAAGACCTCATGGACAATTAGAATTCAGAAAGTATGAGGCAGCATTTATGCTAAACAATGTAATAATTATCAAATAGTAAAAAGGAAAAAAAAACAGCATTTGTCATCTTCAGGTTGGCTGGCAAGTTTTAAATAAGTGATTTCTTGATTTAACAGGTCAGTCAGTAATCTGGCCTGAGGGTGGTTTATGAAATCAAACCTGAAAATGTGATTAATCAGCTTAAATTTTGGTTTAACAAGGCAGTGAATTATATTTACATATAACACCTATTTGGTCACATTTACTGAGGAACTAGAAATATTTCAGAGGGCCTTCAGATTAACTAGCGTAGAGCTAATTGACTGAACAGAACGGATGCCACTTAATCTGCATTTCAAGATTTATTTATAAATTTAAACATCCAATTCACCCTCTGCCATAAAACACAAATATGCCTATTAAGTACAAATGTGAGTATAAGCTCAAATTCTTGAAGTATTTCCTTAATTCCTGCAGTTTTACACCTGGATTATTCTGGTTATGTAATAAAACGTGCAGATTGATCTGTAATGTCTCGGGGGGTTTGTTGTTATTTTTTTTAAATCTAGACGCAGGTCTCATATTGTTTTTCACTCCACGGTTCTATTTTCGGCAGTGACTGATCTGATCTGTTGGGGTTTTGTCTTTTTTTTTTTTTTTTAGAACTTGGCCATTACCCTGAGGAGCTGTTTCATCCTTTTTTTTTCTTTTTTGCAAAGAGAATCAAGACACGCTGTCATCCTATGATTTTGATTTCCTCGCTCTCAGTGCCTGTAAGTAGGCTACTCTCCAGGTTCTATTCTGAATCACAGCTAATTGTTTGGTACCCATGGTAACAACTCCAAGGGCTTCTACTTGAAGTGTAAAAGATATTGGCACAAAAAAACTGCACAGCAACGATGATAGAAAAACACCAAGCAACACACAGCAAACAGTTGCATTTCTGCAAACCAGACGTGCAGAAAGGAGTCATCAGACGTATCAGCAGGCTCTGAGGGGCAATCACCCTCCGCTGGGGGGAAAGACTTCAGATTTTTATGAGTGTGTTCATGTGGAGCTAAATCACAACACAGCAAATCAATTGAATGACCTTGCGGAGAAAAAAAAAATATATATATATATATTTTATTTTTTTTGCGTGTCTATAGTCGCTCGCAATGAGGATCAATTAAAGTAAACATGACATATTAGAACACATGGATGTGTTTGGTCGGGCCATTCTGAATGTAAATTGCTCTCAAGACGGAGCGTGTGGGTGGCAACAGCCTCTAGCTAACTATGATACAGAGAGAGAAAGACGGAGAGAGAAAGACTAAGAGTGGGTGTTAAAGAAACAGAGTCAACCTTTATCATGTCTAATAATAAATGTTGGGAAACTTTGCATTTTTGACACTTTTGTACCTAAAATAGTGCATGAACAGATATCGATTCCACGGTTTTTAATAGGATAGAAGACATGAGAACTTTAGCTAATATGATATAAAGTCTAAGATATTGCTTTTAATTGTTCTGGATTAGAATGTGACTACATGATTGGGTTTGAATGAGAATAATCTTAAATTTAGGCACAAATGGATTGTGCAGCAGCACTGGATAAAATCAGCTGAGACCAGAAACATGCAACCAAGAGGCCCAACGGTGACTCTGGAGTAGCTGCAGAGAGCCGCAGCTCAGGTGAGCGAGTTTTTCGATTGGAGAACTTTTACCTGTGAACTCCACAAAATCTGTCCTTTGTGAAAAAGTGACAAGCAGAAAGTCACTGCTAAAACGAAGAAGTAAGAAGTCCTGTTTGTACTTTTCCACAAGCCATGTAGGGAATGCAGCAAACATGTAGAAGAAGAAGGAGCTCTGGTCATCTATGCATAACATCAGCCATGCAATTTTAGTATTACGTACATAAACTGTCTATTGGCCCTGAACTTGTGTTCTTATTTCTGTCTTATTTTTATTATTTAGCCTATTTTGTGCTTGATTTTCTTTTCTCTATATAATTAACCCTTCCAGACTGAACGTAGCGCTGAAGATCCAGCCAAATTTGCAGTACCGTAATTCCGCCACACTTTGTGCCATCTGAGAAACTGCACGAAGTGCATTTCTAAAAGGGGACACGTTCCATTTTCCAGCCAAATCTCAGGTTATCATGGTAATAATTTCACCCTCGCCGTAGCAGGGAGTGAAATTAATCTGAGGGGCAATCTTTTAATAGACGGTAAATTGTGAAAATAACTTGCTAGATATTGAAAGTTTCAGTTGTTATGGATAAATTGGCAAACATATTTACTCACAGGACATTTAAAGAACTGCATACAATTAAAATAAGCAAAAAAATATCCAGCTGGACGTTTGAAACTTAGGTCACAAAGGGTTGAACTGAATTTAAGTAAATTGAATTTAAACAGGAATTTGGAAAATAAACTTGTTAGATTAATCATACTGTTAAAAACTAATGTACACAGTTCAACATCAATCATTCAATAAACCAGAGACTCAAACAGTTAAAAAACCAAACCAAAGAATATTGTATATAAACTATTTCCATACCAGTGGTGAATTTGTGGGTCACCAGAGACTTTCTGCAGATCAGAATAATTACTTTAAGAAATGCACAAAAAGGCAAGCAGTGAATATTGAAAATGAGATGTTATAACTGCAGAACAAAAGTGTCATTTCTGGCAGGTTCTGATCTAAAATATGTTCCTGTAGAGGAGGCAGAAAAGTTATTTAAACTTTAATTTGGGTAAAGCATCTGGACTTCCTTAAAATATTTTAAAATTAAATGTTGGATCCAAAAAGGCAACTTTTGTTTGTAATGCTTCCAAGCAGAAAGAACCCATTTAATCTTAACATATACACAAATCCATAATTTATATGTAATAACTATACAATTGGTCAAAGCTTTATGTACTGCAATTACAGGTCTTTATGCAAATATGCCTGTGTAAAAATTTATTCTTTTAGCAACTTCAGTGGTGCTAAAAGCAGCAACAACATGCAAAGTTGATTTTCCAATTATTTAAATCCCTAGAGAACTATTCCCACAAAAACTGGCATATTAAGATGAACTAAATATGATATTTGGAGAGTATCAGTATAGAGGAGTGGGGGGTTTTAAACCACAAAAGTAGCGAAGGAAGTCCCTGTCCTCGGGTCTTATTAAAAACAAATCTCAAGATTCGACATGATCAAGTTTTTGCACCTAGCATAGAAGCTGTTAACCTTCTCTCTCCGTTTCATTTGCTCACAGCGTTATCGGAGTTTTGGGTTCTCTGGAGAAAACTGCAGAGTCAAAAATGAAATTCTGGCCCAAATTCCCAGAGAAAAACAGACAGGTTTCACCTGGGTTGGATTATTACTGACAAAATGCAACTAAATGTGTCCATTTTAGCAAAGTGCAGTCAAGCAGCTACATGCATTATATATCTTTAACCCCCAAAAAACTAAATAATACTTAGGTAAATGCTATTCAGGTAATAGATCTGAGTAAGACTGAAATAGATTTCATTGTGGCTGCCTGTTTTGTTGATGTTGCACTCTAGCTTGAATGGTGTATTTCCAGTCACAGGCCACAAACATGGGATCTCGGTGTGACTGGTCTGGAGCATCTAACAACAACAGGCCTGCAGTGACTCACAGACAGGCCTGCTGGGGCAGATACTGCATTCATGTCACATGGAAGTGTCTGTAATTGCCATATTCCATCTAGCAAACACAGTTCATGATAGCAGCTAACCAGCAATTATGGGAAAACAATTTGCTCTTTTTCTGATGGCTCCAATCCGCAATGTAGGTCAATTAGGTTACCTTAAGATATATTTTCTATCAATCTCCTCTGGTAATGTAGCTTTTGAATTCAAATTGCAGTGCAAAAATTGTAATTATTGAAAATGCAAATTGAAGCCAGACGTTGATAATGACCCTGAGTGAAAATCCACTCAGGAATAAAAACAAATACACCTATAAATTTATATTAAATGAAAAGAATTTCCTTCTTTTCACCTCAGGAATATTGCCAGATTTAGAAATATCTTTTCCAGGAGTGAATGTGGAAGAAAAACTGATCCATGCATTTGTTACTTTAAGTGTTACTTTGTGAACTTAGTGTAAACATAAGTTCACAAAATTTAGTGCAACTTGCTGGGTCTCAATAGATAGAACACTTCTTAAATTAAGTTAAATAATTAACCAAACTTATCGCAATGTTTGATTAATTATAATGCATGTGTGACTGAATTGGAATGACTTGCTTATAAAGCGCCTCAAGATAACATTTGTTTTGAATTAGCGCTATGTAAATAAACTGAAGTGAATTAAATTAGTTTATGTTTAATAAAGGAATGACACAGGTAATAGTGAACATATCAAAATAAGCTCTACAAAGGCAAAGAAAAAGCCAAGAGTAGCTGATTTTTGTCAGTATTTCGAATGCATTTCTGCTCTCATCTGCAAATTATTTTGCAGATACAAATTAAATTGTCGCCCAGCTCGGTCTGATGGGCTATAAAAAGGTTTCTCATTACCATGCTTTCACAAAAGGAGCATCTCATTATGATTAAAAGCAAAGACCTCTCAAGACCTTCAAACCCCCCTATCATTGCAAAACATACTGATGGAACTGGTCATGGCCACATATCAAAATTTCTCACCCAATGTGGTTTTTCTACGCACGCTGCACAAAAACTATGTTGAGACTAGTTTCCAGTTTGCTACGCAACATTTTGACGAGACGTCGGAAATATTGGGAGGATATGGAATAGTCTGGTCAAATCATCAGGAAATATAACTCTGGATGTGATTGAAGAAAAGTGGGACATGGGCTGAATTTACATAATGTATATCCAATCTTATGAACCTTAGCGCTTTAAATCTAGTATCATTTTCACCCAGCTGAATTGACAGTTATATTACTTTCACTTTTATTTTTTACGTGATGGAAAGCTCGGTTTGCAACTTGGAGTGCCCAAAGGCACACAGGAAGCTGGAACTAAAACAACTTTTAGATTGTGTGACAACTACTTTCTCCACTGATCCGCAATGACAGAGTTCATCTAATTAAAGGAAGGATGAAAAGAAAATTGTACAGGGACATTCTTTATAAGAATCCAAAAGCCAAATATAAACTTTGATTTCAGAGAATAAAACTGCTGGACTCTCCCAGTCAATAACGTGTCTTGAATTCAATTGAAAATCTATGGAAATAAATAAAGATTGGTGGACAACAAAAGAGGCTTTGCTAAATTATGTTCAGTTCTGTGTCACACAAAACTTGATTTAGAAGCTATTCTGTTTTGATTTCTTTGTATGAGGAAAACTGTTTGATTTCAGCATCTGCTACGGATTTTGTCATTAGGTTCCATTACGAATATTTATATGTTGTTGGCTATTATGAATCACAGTGTTGACAGATGCACAACTTTGCTTTTTTCACTCTTTATTTCTGGAATCGTATACATTACACAATGTTCTCTCAGAATTAATGAACAGAGACAAAAGCAATAAACGACAACACAAACTATGAATAATTGAGACAACTAACGTTTTCTCGAGGCACAACAGTCACATGAGTGGTTTTCTAACTGCATTGTGACCGACGCCTACAAAAACTACCCCCATATAGTTGGCTGCGACTCCCACATATCTTAGCCAGATGTTGAGTTTGCACGAATCTTGAGGGTTTTTCTAATAAATGATGTTGGATTTTCTGTTTGTTTTTGATGAGATTTGCCAGCAACACCCACCTCTTGGATGTTTGACAAATTTTCCTCTGGGAGCTAAAGGCCTCTGGAGACCACGGTGGAACACGTGTTCTCCGTACCCATTTCTTATCCGCGAATAGATTGAACTGTAGTTCATTGCAATTATAAGTATTAAGACGTTGCTTTAAAATAGCCCAAATATTATACATCTTTCTGTTTGTGATTCTGTTTGCTGCTGTTGCCCATTTGAGCTGGCCTGAGATGCTGTGAGGTGAATTGTGCCTCTCTTAAGCTCTATAATACAGACTTACACTTGTATGTAAACCCAAACCAGATATAAAAATACTTATAGCACTATCACACTATCTGTTTGTTGTATCAGTAGCTTTAAGTGACTTATAATGACCCAAAGAAATGATTTAATCTCATTCAACTTTATGCAGACACTCAGTCTGCACTAGTGAAGATTTACTCCCCTCGTCATGCTGCATGCGCAATATCACTGGTATGGCAGAGATTAGCCTTGTTTTATAAGTAATTCAGTAAATAACTAGTAAAAAAATTGAGAAAAATCATAAACGGTGTCTAGAGCATTGAAGTTTTATCTGAGGATGGTCAGGCAATTTTAATGATAAAAACAGAAAAATGTGGCATCAAAATTTAATTTAGCTTCCTAGATCTCTAGCACAAAGTCAGCTGTACACCCCCTACCCAATTACATACACAATGCGAGTAATATACTTAGAATACTTATAAACACAAATTAATTCGCTCCAGTTTAGACTACTGTCAAGAAAATTTTCTCAAACACTTGCATGTGGCTAGATAAGCATTACTTTGGTCTCCTAACATAATAAATTTGCTAATGGCCTAGCTAAAATTAGAAAGCACATAGATCACTGATTTATCAAATTCATTTCACAGTTTCTGCAGATACGTGCCGCACAACAGCTTCATATTTCTCTCCAAGCCAGAATCTTGCCACCAGTTATGTAAAAAAAAAAAAAAAAGTCTGATGAAAAGAGTTGGAAGAGCTCGACTGTCACTGGAAAAAAAAACCCTGTTAAACCTGAAATCAGTCAACAATCTGAGGTGTTAAAATCAATGCAGGTGTGTGAACGTCACTGTTGGGTTGTTGCTAAAATGATTCAGCATTTTATGACGAAAATAAACTGTGAAACCCTTAAATTTAATGATGAGAAACTGAAATTGGACAATGCAGGACGTTGTCATTTAGAGATGAAAAGTGAGCAATGTCAATTCTTTAAATATAAAGTCTTTGCAATAAACAGCTTCTGTAACAAAAAAGGAGGTAGCTTTGTATTTGTGTTTTCTTAGGTTACATGAGCTTATTTGTAGCAAAGGTATCTCAAAAGTCTTAAATATCAGCGAGGTCAAAAGAGGAGTTTGTGAGAATCAAAGATGAAAAAAAGAAGCCAAAAGCAGAATAAAATCTGAAAGAAAGAACTATTAAAACTTTTTGTTTGTTATCAAAACTAATCTTAATTATTTATTCAATCCTCTGAAGATATAAGGATAATAAATTTAAAAGCTCATCTGAACTACAATGTCAATAAGTTTTACGTTTAGGATTTCAGTGTTTTCCAAACTTTCATGGTATAAAACAACCTATATTTATTTTGTTGTTCTTCAGTTTAAATGATCCAGGTTTTTCAAGGTTCTAAAGTGATTTAAATCTAAACTCAGGGGTAGAAAAAACAAACCACAAGTCTTACGCTGTGATTATTTATTAAACAAAAATTAAGCCGAAATAGATTTTGTGATAATTAATTCAAAGCTGAGATTCAAGCTAAACAGCCGAAGCTTTAGATTTGAAAAGAGGTCAAGTAACTTAATGAAAATCACTGTAGAGATTTTATTTTTTTTAAAAATGCTTTGTAATTATGTTCTATTGTTATGGATTTTACCTGAACAGCTCTACTGAATATTAGGTTCTCTATAACTAATATAGTAATTATCCACTAAAATACTTCATGTGCAATTATTTGCAACGGCTTGAGCAGGTTTGAATATTAAAGTACAATGAGTGAGTGTTAATCCTGCTTTGAACTACATTCAGAAAGCTGACACATCAAATAACTACCACTTTATTTATTTTCTACTCCTTATTTAATGACCACTGAAAACAGCAACGGCAGGAAAACGCCTGCACACACCTGAACGCAGTTTGTTAACTTACTTTGTGTGAAGACTAGTAATGATTTGAAGCTCCTGTTTCTACATCTGGATGTGTTGTGATGTTGAAGATTTGGCTAGACGTGGAAAAAAAAAAAAAAAAAAAGCGGAAAATTACCTGTCAAAACTGAGCCGCGTCGAATCTGAATGGCTCGCTGCAAGCCATATTTTTAGACCAAGTTGGCCCATTCAAAGTGACAGCTTGGTGTTACGTCTCAGTTTGAGTGGGTAGTCACTGCAGGTATCCAAATAAATGTGCTTAAGCAGAGTAAAAAGTGTTATACATCCACTTCTGGTGCAGAAGTTTCAGAAGAGATACCACGAAGTTTGGACAAAAAACAAAGAATAAAAGTGTTTTTCCACTTGTGTGGGATTTTTTTTATCCTGAACTCCAGTCTTGAATAACTCAGACTAAAGTGGCTATTCTCCATATTAAACTCAGCAATCTTTACAATTTGAAACCAAACAAATAGGTCAAATGTGCTGAAAGTTAAAACCGCATAATGAACAGAGCTGTCCAATCGGCATGACTGACAGGAAGAAAACCGCCTGGCAACCACTTAGTGGCTCTTTGACAGGCCAGCAGCAACACTCCAGGGGGTTTTAGTATGAGCTGCGATTTACAAAACACAGACTGAAATTGTGGATGCCAAACGCGCCGCAGCCGTTTAGAGGAAGAAACGTGAAGGGATTGCATCTTGCAGAGCCTTTTACATTCTAAACAAAACCCTCAAAGGGTAACAAACCCCTAATGTGAAGAAGTAAACATGGATGTGAAAACATCTTGAACTGTCCAGTTTTGTGATAACAGTCTTCCAAAACAAAACACAGAGGTGCAATAGTGTGGTGAGGTTAAACATAAAACTGTCAAACGTAGTTTCAAGGGATCATGAACTCTTTGAAATACCAAGAGACTTTGATGGATTTTAGCAGCAAATGGAAAACAGATTAGCAGAATAAGGATGCCAAACAAAAGTGGTTCACTATGAAATAATAAACATTTTTTTAAAGGTCAGACAGAGTTTAAGGCCGGTAGAAAACTTACAAGATCAGATTAGCATAATAAAGGACACAATATTCTAAAAAAAAAAAAAAAAATCAAAAGAGATTGTGAAAGTAGGATTGATCAATGATCCTAACTCGATGCTCGAACCAGGGAGGAAACCAAATGCTACTCTAGTGCCAAAAGAGAGCATAATACTGACAGCATGGAGCGTGCTGCACATCAAAACAGTGACTTTTAAAGAAAGTAAGTTGGACGATTATATTTATATAAATTTAAAAAAAAAGCTCCACCTCTGGCTGTAGTCGGAGCCACTCCGGCGCTATGTTTAGAAACATCACTGTAACGAGGTAAATGCACACTGCACAGAAGAGGCAGAGCAGCGGGATTTAAAAGAAGTGGTGGGTGGAGGGGTTCAGGAAGAGGGGGCACTGTGGGCGGGAGAGATCCACAGAAAGAAAAAAAAAAAAAAACTGCAATCAGTCTGAATCCTGACAAGCTTTTTGAGAAAACTGGCTAAGCTCACAAACACAAAACAAAACAAAAAAAAGTTTGGACTTGCAGCGTTTTGTGACCAGCATTTCCTGAGCGAGAGCTCCGGTGAAAATCCACAGCAGCCTGAATAAATAAGCAGAACTCGTTTTCTATCATGTGTTTTTTCAGCATTCCTGTCTTCCTCCTGCCTGTTTCTATGCTTCTGTGTGTGTGTGTGTGTGTGTGTGTGTGCGTGTGTGCGTGTGTGTGTGTGTGTGAGCTCCAGCCAAAGGGGAGTGTGGCCTCGTTGCCATAGGAACATGCTTGCTAGCGTGTGCACTGCTCTCCATCAAACTACCTTCATTTCTGCTAATGTATTTAGAAGCGTCATTACTGTGCTTGTGAATGGATGGATCCAAATGAAGTAAGTGGAGTCAAGCAGGCGTGACTCTACAGACGTACCGAGGGGACGACCAGATACGGGAGGAGGAGGAACCTCAAAGCTACAAGCAGCAACAGATCAACGGAGGTCTTGTTATGATGTTGCACAGAGATGAGCGTTAAAAAGTGGATAAAGAAATGGATAAAACATAAAATAATAAACCAAACAATAGTGCAACACATCAAAACGTCTCTCTTTAACCCATGAATGTGTAATGCATTTAGTAAATCATTAGAATTTCTTGCTGATCTGTTTTAAATAAATATTTTGTTCCATCGTTTAACTTTTGTCTGAAACGTGAAAGGTCAAGGTGAGTTTTGCACCGCTCTCCTCCTCAACCATCACTGTAGTACAATAAAATATTGAATGTTTTATTAAGTAGTAATAGTAGCTATGCTAACATTAGCTTGAAAATCACATTGTGAAACATGGGGAGCAGAGAGAGACAGAAAGGATGAAGTAAACACCCAGAAAATAAAGTCTTATTGCAAGTAATTCAGAACGTTTTTAACGCTGTTCATTCTTTCTGACTACAAGCATTGTGTTGTTTGTTGTTGCCCCCTCCCCCAGGTGGCGCCACCGGCAGTAAGATTCCTAAACTCTGGTATGAGTTAAGAGGCTCCCGACATCCATCCTGCTGGATTACATCACCGAAATGCAGCTCAAACAAGGTAAATTCCCAGAGTAGCTGGAAGCAAACAAACAGTATCTAGTTTGTTTCTGTCTTTCATTTTTAACTGGTATTTTTAATGCTTTGATATTACAAAACAACAGGTTTATATGCTGCGTCGACTGTCCTGGAGCCAACTGAAGACGACGTTTTAATCCACGGATGGGAGAAGGAAGACTTGGAGTCTATTAAAGAGAATGTAAAAAGGGAATGGCACTATCTAACCCAGAGGATGGTAACATAAAACAGAAGGAGTCTGACGATGTGGGGCTCAGAGGAAACGTGACGCTCCAGTGGAGGATACAGGGAAAAGGGTATATAAAAAAAAACAAACTTCAATACACAAAGGGAGTTTTTCTGAAAAAAAAAAAAAAAAAAAAAAGACTGAAAAGTCATGACATGAAAAGCAGAAGTCAGACAGGCATTAAAAACCTTTCACCACTGAAAACAGAGCAAACAGCAGCCTTGCGAATACATATAAAAACACAGATAGAGAAAAACCTCAGCGGACCACAAGGCACGGACTGGAGGACGAGGCTGGGCAACGACACAAAGCTGACAGGAGCAGAGAAGCAGACGGGTTCGTGTCTGGACTGACTCACTTGGCGTCAAAACTCCCGGTCCACCACAGCAAACCTCCGCTTGACCAACCAAGCCAAACTGACCCTGATGCGGCAGCCACGTCTTTGAAGAAGTGTCCATGCAGCTATATGGCACAGACACAAGTAGAGTTCGCACTTTCAGTTTTAATGAACCAACAACCTCAACAGTCACAGAGATTAAATAAATAAATAACATGAAATGTAAAAATGTATATATAATTTTTTTAAAATGCACTTTTTAACCTTGGCAGATTTGGTTGTTGTCACAAACTTCAATGTGTTTTAATATAACTTTATCAAAAAAAAACAAAAGTGGTGTGTAGTAATGAGGTGGGAGGAAAAGGATAAATGTTTTCATACTTCTAAAATGTGCATTTGTTTTCACTACCCTTTAGTCTGATACCCCTAAATAAAAACCAATACAATAATGCATACAAAGCACTAGTAAACAAACAGTTTTATGGAAACCGAGGAACGCAGCAGACAAGTCAAGATTAAACTTGTAAACAAAGCAATTTCTGAGAGAAAGTAATGAAAAATCCTCATGTGGTAGAAGATGCTCTCGTTACATGATTTAACTTTTTGGCCTCCATGGAAACTGAAACCACATGTCACTGATCACATCATCCACATTCTGAGACGTGGCGGCGGTGGCAGCATCGTGCTGTGGGCAGCCAGATCTTTAGGAGGGACAGAAAAGCTGCTCAGAGTTGACAGGAAGCTGTAAAAGATTTGAGTGTGGAGCAGATAGCCAAAAGCTACAATGAGCTGGTCAGGGTCAAAGGTCACCAGCTGCTAGGCTGTAGTCCAGACCTTCACAAAAATGCATTTCCTTGTGGATCCTGGGCAATGAATAGATTTTGACGGAGCAGTTTCAGTTGAATCTGTAAAGTCAGTTAATCTTGGAAGTCACTTTTAAGCCGTGCAACAGTTTCCAGATTTACAGCTGCTCAGTTATGGCTGCGCGCGCATTGACAGTGTTTACAAAAAATATTCAGACAAAAAACAAAAAAAAACATTTAGTGTCAAAGTGAAAACTGGTTTCTTCAAAAATAATGACAAACATAATTGAATAAACATTCCTCTCCTTTAAAGTGACTGACCGATTTCAACTGAGGTCCAGCCAAGTGGTGTTTGTAGTCTCACAATGAGAAGAATAAAGATCATCCGAGTGTAGCGAGTGTGTGTCAAGTGAGTTTAACCATTACAACAGTGGAGCATAGTGGTGGCAGCATCATGATGCAGAGACGCTTCTCAGAAGGCTTGGAAAGGTAGAAAATAAAACAAATGAAGCAAAACACAGGAAAATCCTGGAGGATAATCTGCTTCAGAGAACTTTTATTTTCCAGCAAGACAATGAGCCAAAGTGTCCAGCTGAAGCTACACTGGGTTGAAGACAACAAGCTGGAGGTACTAGAGTGGCCCAGTCAAAGCTCAGACCTCAATTTGATAGAGCATTTGTGGCTGGGCCTGACAAGGACAGTTCACACAGCCAATCCCTACAAAACCTGACAGAGCTTGGAAATATTTACAAGGAAAAATTGAGGATGCAAATGCAAACCTGACTCAGACTTATCCACACAGACTCTGTAGCTGCATCCAAAGGAAGATATAGTAAATATGGAGGTGAATATTTATGCAATTATCTATTTTATGTTCAATATTTTTAATTATTATTTTGTAGAAATCAGTTTTCACTTTTTTTTTTTTGTCAAAACCAAATTTTGTTGATTGATATGCAGCAATAAAAGGGGAAAATATCCAAAGAAGTGAATACTTTGTAATGCACACAAAGGGAGAGAAAACCCAGCAAGCAGTGAGGTGAAAAAAATACCAGTTTGACAAAATTATACCATAACTGAATTCATAAAGGTCAGCTCTGAAATAAGAAAGGTTGTCATGGAAAACTGGACTTTTAATCCGAAAGACTCAGAGCCGTCCTAACTTAAGTGTTCAGAGACGGGGGCGATTATTAAAAAGCCAAACGGCTACCGTCAAGAAAAACAAAATCAGGTATACGTGTGAAATAAAAACAACAAACACTTTTTATATCAGCATCAGTATGTGTTTTTTTTTTGTAGTTCCAACACATATTTCTGATCGGAGTCGATCACCTCAGAGGGTGTCAGACACATCATCGATGGTTGCAGGATACCGGCCCCCATTTCAACACATCAAGCTAAATGTCTGATTACCTCTTCAGCATCCAATCAAGTTTAACACAGTCCTGCTAATGACTCCATTATTAGATTCGAGTGCGTTAAAGCAGAGACACATCTTCGCTGGAACCTCCAGGGATCTCCGACTTCAGCCACATTCCTGCAACTTTTTTGATGCGTTCCTGCTCAAAAACACACCTGACTCAAGTGTCTGATTTACAGACCAGATAATCACTCATTCGTTTTATTCAGATGTTGGAACAGGGATGCATATAAAAGTAGTGGCTGGAGTTGGAGAAGCAAAACGTATGTAAATCAAGGTTCTGAACACTGCCTTAGTTTAAACATTAATTACACTTCACTTCTTTTTAAGGCTTAAGAAATATTTTTGTTTGACTATTTGTAATTATTTCCTCTTCTTTGTTACGCACTACTTTGTGTTCTCTCACATACAATTTTCTAAATACATCGAAGTTTGTGATTGCAAAATAAAATATGAAAATGTTAATTTTTGCAATTTTTTTTTTTCTAGTGAGCAGTAAGTTCCTCTCAGAAAAGCCGATGTTCATCTGACTGAGTTGAATGAAATGACTTATTAGAGGTATAATCAGTCCTGATTGCGCTCTGAAACATCGTGTTTTTCATGGAGGTTTTTCTACATGCAGCCTTTTATAGTTGCCCTTTCCAAACTAAATGTCACCAAGCTGCTCAACCACAAGCTGCTACCATGATTAATTGATAAGCATTCCTACAGACACATCAGCGTTTTGAGATTCCCTTCTAGTCATGTTAGCAGGTGCGGGAAAACACTCTGCTTTGAATTTTCACTTGTATCCGATGTGATGTTTGCTTTAAAAACAGCTCATTAAAATGCAATATTCTTCTCTTTGCCTACTGAGAAATCCAAAACCATGATCAATTTATTAGATGTTGAATATTTCTTGTGTCTGGAGCGTTTCTGCAAAACGCAGAAGACTTTGGATCTTTAAACAGCACCGAGTGAAATCATTTTGACCAGAAGTGTCTGACAGCTTTTCAGCTTTTAGGTGAGAACATTTCACCGATGAAATTCTCACAGATATCAGTTTAAAGTAGTTCAGGTTTTCTAACATCCAATTGGGATTTGGATCAATATCTTGAAAGTGTGATTATTAATCCATAAATTCCAACAATTCTCCACCGAGTTCAGCATTTTGTGCACGAAAATAAGGCTTACTAGTTGTTATTATTAACATTTTATTACTTATTTTATGTTATTTAAAGTTGTATTGAATCGGTTACTACCGAACAAACCTACGCAACAGCAAAGTCCTTTAAAATTGGCCGACAACTATTTAGAAATCATAAAAAAACCGCAGAAAGGTGCAAGTCATGTCAGCGCTGGGCCATTTCGAAAAAGATTTCCGTCATGGGAGATGTGTTTCTGTATTCTTCTGTCTTTTTAGAAGGACATGGACAGAAAATTCTCCAGACCCAAAACAAAATGGACCATTTGGACTGTTATCATCAACAGGTCTAAATGCCAAGCTTTGTGGGAATACATCAGAGCGCTAAGAGAAGGAATGCTGTCATTCTTTGCTGAAAGACAAAATGAAATCTCTTTAAGATGGCTCCGTTTCTCTGAATATCCACACATATTTCATTATGGTTGATATATAGACATATTTTTTTAATATTACAAAAAGAAAGACAGGAGAACTAGATGTGGGATGCTGTCCTAAGTTGTTCCTTCCACACAATGCACTTCTGGTTAGTAAAACATTCAAAATCACCTTATTTTATTGCACATATTAACACCATGAAAGAGGAAAAGAGAGAGAGAAAAAAAATAAATCTTACAAGACATTTATACCTGCAGATCTTTGGGTAAAATATTTGGGAGAAATTTCGCCTTAAAGTGTCACCATCATCTTTTATCAAGACTTTGCGAACCTAATATTTAAAAACTGAAGCACATTAGCAAAACATTGAAGCTCCTGTGAGATACTATAGAAAAATTGCACAAATAAATGAAATAATCCGGTTTTTATTGCTTAGGTTATTAAAATGAAAATATCTTTTGTACACACATGAAAACATGAGAACCTGACCTACTGTAGTGGCCACATGGGCAGTCAGAGAATCGGATCGTGTTGAAGTGGAAAGATTTTTTTTTTTTT
>NW_015114121.1:111458-118193 GCF_001443285.1 Poecilia latipinna
ATATTTAAAAACTGAAGCACATTAGCAAAACATTGAAGCTCCTGTGAGATACTATAGAAAAATTGCACAAATAAATGAAATAATCCGGTTTTTATTGCTTAGGTTATTAAAATGAAAATATCTTTTGTACACACATGAAAACATGAGAACCTGACCTACTGTAGTGGCCACATGGGCAGTCAGAGAATCGGATCGTGTTGAAGTGGAAAGATTTTTTTTTTTTTTGCTGTGCTTTGTCATTCTTTTTAAAAGTCTGAATATTCATTTTGATCATAACCTACTGCATCTTTAAATTACTTACTTTGATGATGCAATGCAAACATCTGCAACGCTTTTATTGAAACTCAATAAACACTTTTTTGTTGGTTTTTGCAGCTCAGGTCTAGTTTCTGAGAGGTGAACATTCTCCAAGGAAACAGCGGAAAAGCAGGCGCAGACGCAAAGTTCGGACAGAAATCTACATTGTAATGTTTACGAACACACCAGATTTTACCTTTTACACACATTTATCTGCGCTCAACTAGATCTATACAATATGGGGTTACATTTAGCTGGAACAACCTCTCATCACACCCCGATGCTGTCCTGAACATTCAATGTATGACTTTAGAAATGATTCAGAAGTGTTGTGCTCAAAGAGGCTTGTCTGAAAGTAACATTTTTTAAAATGATCCATGATTAGTCACCACTTGACATGACTAACATGGTAAACCCGATATAATGATTAAATGTTGAAAACCTTGCATGTGAATTTTTTTTTATCTACAATAAGAGATTGTTTAGATTTTTGCTGTCCAAGGAATGAAACTGAGGAAGTAACAGATTATATTCCTTGTTGGTGGAAAAGTGAAAAAATGGCCACAAATTCTCCAAAGTCCACTCTGATTGGCTCTCGACACCCTCATGATGACTCCTTCTCTGCTGAAGATATAGCCGATTTCTCAGAGTCAAACAGAGAGAAACACAAGCAGCAAGACGCTGCCAGCCAAACTGCCAAAACCTGATTAAACAGGCATAAATGTTTTACCTGTAAGGAAAGCTTTGATAATTTCATCTGTTTTTCTGGGTGAAGTTCCCAAACTCCCAAGCGACTCAAAACAGGAAATGGTTCCAACATCCAGCAGCCTGGGGCGGACAAGGAGCCACTAACATTAGGTCAGTTCAAACAGCTGCAGTGAGATTTATTTCTCCATCACGCAGGCTGAGGATCAGATGTCAGAATCACAGGTCAAGATGTTGCATCTGGACTGTTGAAAGGTGATACAATAAGACTCAGGTCAAAGTAAGGTTTCTTCTGCTAAAGTGGTTTTCAGGTTTCAGTGTCAAAAATGAGTCGAAAACTTTAAATTCTTGACTCTCCACCTCAAATTGACATTTTCCATGAAACCCTTAATCTCCTGAGAGGCCTATGAACGTTTGATAACGGTAAAACCTTTTTGCTTGTATCGATTAAAATATTAATTTATCTCATTGTTTTGCTACTTTTTTTATTCAATCAAAGAATATGACAGCAAAAGAAATCTGCTGTCATATTCTGCTGGGTCCATTTTTATTTTTTAAATGCTGATGGGAGGTACGATAAAGCTTCAGTGCAAGAGGAAACAATCTGAGCAAACTCCAGGACAGAAATTTGTTCAAATGGGTTCCTACACTTTTATTTTTAGAGGAAATTTAAGCGAACTGACAGATCCGTTCTGTCCTTGGCAGAGCGATAAAGCTCCGTTGCTCCATGCGTTACACTGACAATGGCTGAAGAAGGGGAGAATTATGACGGAAACTCGGTGCTGGAGGAGAGTCAACGCTCTGCCGGCTGTCAGACTCTCAGATGACAACTGCGACAGAGAAGCAAGCAGTCCAGATTCTCAACAGTTTGCGACGAATTGGGAGAAATTAATTGATGTCGGTGATTCGTGCCTTTTTTATTACAGCTCAGCCAACAAAATCGCTACACCAAGGCATGCTGGTAGCTGCTTCACGAGGGAGAGGAGGAGGAAATCCAGCGAGGGGGAACGAGTAAGAGCAATCAGGAGTTATCTTGTTCCATTAAAAGTGAAACTACTGATGTTTCATTAACAAAAGTACTTTTTCCTTCTGGGTTAAGATGGGAAAGCCCACTGAGTGCAACAGAATCCATCCATCCATCCATTTTCTTTACACCCTTTTCCCTCAGTGGGGTCGGGAGGGGCGCTGGTGCCTATCTCCAGCTAAAGTTCCGGGCGAGAGGCGAGGTTCACCCTGGACAGGTTGTGCAACACAATCCAGAAAACCCAAACATTAGCTACATCTGACGGAGGAACTCTGTCACAGCAGAGATTGAATAATTCACTGAATGGGTATCTGCAACAATATCCATCGCAAGAAGGTTTTCTGGCTGATCGTTTTCACAATCGATGGTTCTTTTTTTTTTCACCCATGTATTGCCATGATGTGTTTTGACAACAAGCTTCCTGCTGGACAACTAAAACAATCCTGAAAGCAACATTTTGTTGTTTTGTGTGAGTCAGCTTTTCCACTAATTATAAAGCTGGCGGAGGCCCCCCTGTGGAGCCTACAGGTGTCAGTGGAGCCCCCCGAGAAAGCCAATTAGCCAACTTTAAGCATCAAGAAATAAGAACGCCCCTAGCATTACATCAGATATGTAAACAGCTATCATTATGCACAGAATACAACAGCACTTTAACACCGTGGAAGTATAGTGCACACAACTTTTCAAATGATGAACCGGTTGTTCGCAGTGCATGGGCGCAAGTTTATTTCCTGGGTTAACTAGTTGCCAGCAAACTGTACTTGTCTCATATATTCTGTTCAGTTTCATCCTCTCTGCGTCGTTCCTTTAGCCGGGTACGGCCCGACTGATGACAGAACAATGACAAACCAGGGTCGGCATTAGCTTGTTGACTTTCCGCTTCGGCTAAGTGACGCCTGTTCTGGCTTTATCGACTTTTTTCAGACGCTTCCTACGATGAAGACTGATAGCACATCAAGTAGCAGGTATGGTAATTCAAAGTGGATTCAAAGTGATGGGTTTTCCATCAGCAAAACTTTTTGCTTGTCAATTGAAAGGAGATGGAGGACAAAATATGTAGCATTTTTAAAGAAACATATTGCCGACATAAAATCAGTTATATTTCATTTTAATAAGAAATAATTGTAGTGTTTGTCCTTGTGTAAATAATAACTTAATGGTTCTTGAGTTCAAGATCTTTTCATCCGTGATATCAGCAAAGCAACTGTCTGTCAAATTAACAATTATTATGCTCCCAGCAATTTAGACTTTTTCCCCCCCATTTGTTCTTTGTTTGTAAACGTAAAATTGTCGAGCAGATAATATGCTAAAATACTTAATTCGAGACAATTTCTTTGGGTCCCCCTCCAGGCCTTCGAGAGACGAAGACGCAGCTATAATCATATCATCCCGTTTCAACTAAAACAGTTGAAATTCCCAAATGTCTCGTCTGCTTTGGCTCTAGAAGATAACCTTTGCGTCGTAATGCATGACGCCGAAGCACAGACAGCCACTCAGGTGTGGCATTGAACATTTTCATAAAAGTAAAAAAGCTTAAAAACAAACAAATGTGAACTTAAACTGGAACGTGGAGATCATAGTGCATGCAAACATAACAGAGAATTTGCCAGGTAGACAAGTAGACAATCACCCCTAAAAAACATATCTAAGAAATAAAAACATGTAAATGGACATAGCACATTAAATGAATAAACAAAGGAAAAACTTAGATGGCAAAATCCTTCTGAATAATAATGAACACAGAGGAATGAACAACATAAACCAACCCAAAATGGATGTGATGAACTCAGTAAACAACCAGAATAATAATCACAAAAAGGAAACAAAACAGCAGCACTAACAGATTATGACAGGAACAGTCCAGAATAAATAAGCAGACCACAAAAGTATACTATGTGAATACATCTGAGGAAAACGACAAACATGGCAGAACTGTGGATCATAAATCAGGCACAAAGAAAATCATCAGAGCCAAAAGCTGAACTCCCAAAGAAAGTGCCGTTTCATTTTCATGAAACGAAGCATGTCCAGAAGTTGTGACACGAAGTCAGTCAGAGCTTCATGAGTCACAGAAATAAGTTGCACTAAAAATTAACCCACACTGACATGCTAACACTGGTGTTAGCATCCTAATGCTAGCGTAAGCGGTCACGGTGAAATTACCTTAAAATTCATTTTACATTTGAACAGCGTCATGTACTCTTCTAACGCCCTGCGGCATTCAGCTGTGCTGCAGTATCAACACTAATATGAATGTAAACAGAAATAAATCTATTTGTGTCAACCATGAAATATAGATGTTTTGTAGCAGATAGCTAGCAAAATGATGTTATTGTTCTGGTGATAGTGTAAAATCACAAATTAGTAGTGCTTTACTTGAAATTTTCTTAATGGGCATTAGAGCAGCAACAGATCTTCCTGCAACCTCAACAACAAAAAAAACATAGGAGCTTATACCAGTCAGCTGTTTTGAGCTGATGTTGCATGTGATATTATAGGGTTTTATGCGTTTAATCAACAACAGGAGGCTTCTAAAATAAAAAGCTGCAGCTTGAAGACTTTTAAACAACAGAAAATAATATTTTTGCAAGCAAAGGTCATGCAGAAAGAAAAAGCAGCTGCTGGACATTTCTGTACAGCTCTCGGCGGTTTCTTTTCTGCATTACAACCTGTAGTCTGAGACCATCTACCTACGCTGTCCACATGCAGGCTGGAAAGGTTTAACACCTTCCTTAGAGCTGCTGAATTCAACACTCCCTAAACACTTCACAGGAAGACCAAGCATTACTGCTTGCCACTTCTTTTTTTTTTTTTTCTGTCCACCCACGTTTGTTGGCACTTACCCAAAAATACAGGACTTTCTGGAGAAGAAATCAGAACATCTGGGGGTGCAAACTGGATCCAGGTGGGTCTCCAGGGCACTTGGTGTAAGAGGAGCGTTGCGAGGCTTAATTCCTTCTCGGTGCGCTGAAGGAATCAGTTTGTGAAGGCATTACAGAGACGGTGATGCAGGTATGATCTCTGAAAGCTTGAAGTATTTCAATCATCAGGCCAATTCGTTGGGTTTCCACTGCAGCCTTCACCTGTGCTGCAGAGTGTCCAGAGGTGTTTTTTTTATGTTAAAGAATGAAGGCTCCTGAGGGAGGAGGAGAGGGGGCGAGGGGGGGGGGGGGAGAGAGAAATGAAAGGGAGGCTGTGACTGGGATCCCTTCACCTCCAGATCAGTCCATCACTGAAGCCACAGCTTGCCCGTCAGCGGCGGCTCAGCTGCTCTCCTCTGCTTCTCCTTCCTCTCCTCCTCTGCTCTCTGTCCCCCAACGAAATGCAACGCAATCCCAACGCAGCTCGCTCGGTAATGGAGACAATCACCCTTTTTTGTCATCTTAATTGTTTGATCTGGGCGCACGAGACTCCAAAACTGCCCCTCCGTATCAGGAAATAACCTCGTCACACAGCAGCAGCAGCAGCAGCAGCAGACTGGTACAACCGTTCCTCAACACGCCTTAGCGCTTAAAAACGGCAGGAAACTGTAACAGTTGCTCGTGCCAGTTGTATTAAAATGAATGTTACCAATCAGATGATGATGATGGTGGTGATGATGATGATTGCAGGGTATGCCAATAACTCTGAGCTGGAAACAGCCCTGCTGCTGCTGCTACCGCTCGCCGCGCGCTCCAAAACCCTCAAAAAAGCGTCCAAATATACGGAGAATCTTCACAGGAAAAAAAAAAAAAAAAAAAACGCGCACCGAAAAATTAAAAGAAAATCGCATTCACGCACGTATTATTATTAGTTTTGTTTGTTTGTTTTTCTAAATCGTGATCCCTTCTTCTACCTCCGGATGATGGTTTAATCTTGGCAAGCGTCTGAGGTGGCACACACCGACGTACCCATAATCCAAAAAAAGCTGCAATTAAAGAACGAGGGTTGAATCTTGGTATTAATTGACGCCGAACTGGCCTTTTTGAGCGATGCAGTCACGCCTAATTTAGATTTAACGGCGGAGCTCGGAGCGGGAGGGGGAAAAAAACTGCTCGGTGCGCGGAGAAGTCTCTTCCCCCGGAGGGTGGAGATAGTGAGCAGGAGCCATGCAACGCCTCCAAAAGCAGCCGAGTCCGCCCGACTCAGAACCAGCTGTAGAGAGATTTTCAATTATTCTCAACGCGCAACGAGCTTTTAGGATAGATAACTAAAGTTAACTAAATGAGCTGCATTTAGAGAGAAGACAGGTGCATTAGGAAATCAGTGAAAAGTTCATTCAATTGTTTTTGTTCATTTTGGCGATTATGACATAAGGCTAATAAAAACCTGACAATACATTTTCTTTAAAACAATTAAAGTGTTTTTAATACAGAAATGCTATGGCCAATGAATGGAAGATTAATTATTTGACAGTAGCCCAGCGGATAGTCACTGAAACTCTCCAAAAGGAGGAGAGGTCACAGAAGGGTATGTGGAAAGTTGAGTGGAAGGAAAAAGTTTGGAAAAGAAAAATAATTCTCAACTACTTTATTTAATTATTTATTTATTTATATATTATAAGTATTATTATTATTATTATTATTATTATTATTATTATTATTATTATTATTATTATTATTATTATTATTGTTGTTGTTGTTGTTGTTGTTGTTGTTGTTGTTAATGGCGGCAGTAGAAGTAGTTGGAATAATAGAGGGTTTTACTCATGAGTTAGTTTTATTATTTAA
>NW_015114121.1:121179-152572 GCF_001443285.1 Poecilia latipinna
AAAGTTTGGAAAAGAAAAATAATTCTCAACTACTTTATTTAATTATTTATTTATTTATATATTATAAGTATTATTATTATTATTATTATTATTATTATTATTATTATTATTATTATTATTATTATTATTATTATTGTTGTTGTTGTTGTTGTTGTGTAAGTGGTGGTACTGCAAGTTGTATTAGTTATTTTATTAGGCTTTTTAAAAAAATTTTTAATTATATCATTTTAATTAAAATCATTGTAGCTACCATACTTTTTATTATTATTATTATTATTATTATTACTATTATTATTATTATTATTATTATTATTATTATTATTATTATTATTATTATTATTATTATTGTTGTTGTTGTTGTTGTTGTTGTTGTTGTTGTTAATGGCGGCAGTAGAAGGAGTTGGAATAATTGAGGGGTTTACTCATGAGTTAGTTTTATTATTTAACACTTAACTGATGATGATGATGATGATGATGATGATGATGATGATGATGATGATGATGATGATGATGATGATGATGATGATGATGAGCTATATCAGCTACAGTTCTCATATCACTGCTATCATTTTCTTTTTATTGAGTTTGGTGCACGTTCACACATAATTACATAAAAATATCATTCTAAAATATTCTAACAGAAGTAAATTCTTAAAACAGCTCCCCCTGTGTAAGAAATTCATATAATATTTGTTTCATTTTTTATTATTCAAATAAACGATATTTTTATGTGTGTGTGTATATATGTATATATATATATATATATATATATATATATATATATATGGAAATCCACCTGTGCACTCCATCATTAATATTATGTACCAGTTTTTAATAAACTGGTACATAATATTAACCTGGTTTTTAATAAACTTGTGTTACAGTTCTGTGAAACCTGAACCTTGCTCAGATTTTCTTGTAAGCTCCCCTTAGTCCAACAAGTCGATGCCATCGGCAGCCTAAAAGTTTACTTGCGACAAAATGGGAAATAACTGGACTAAAACAACCCATTGTGTGTCAGTAGGCACTTCCGATTTCTGATAACAAGATCCCCAGGGAGCTGGGAAGCCCAAGGCTCACAGCATAAAAAAAAAAAAGATTTGTTGTGAGTTCATCTCATTTTTGTTATTTAGGAAAATGGACTCATCTGCCGGACTACAGCATTTAGCGTCAGTGTTCACTTTCAGATTAATTAAAAGTGCAGCAATGTTCTGTCTAAGTGCAGTAAACTCCACTGAGATTACAGGGACGAAAAGGCTGGTCAGAGAGAGGAGGGATGGAGCTAAATCTTTCTCCAAAACAGTTCAGTCTAAGGAGGTAAAAAAAATCTTCTAGGAACTCCTAAAGTGTTGAGGCTATAATGGATGTTAACCATCGAAGCCAGAGTTATGACTGAATGGTGTCATACCAAAGAATGTGCATGTGTAAGAATGACCCAGTCAAAGTCCAGATCAAATCAGAACATTTGATCCTCTCTCTGCAGTTTCTTGAGGTATTTCGCAAAGAAAATGGTCAAAACTTCACTTATGATGTGCAAGAGTCTTGGAGCTGTAATGTCATTGAAAGGTGGATCTACAAGCCAAACTATACTTTTCAAACTGTTATAAATATAAATAATTTGAAACCATGTACTTTAGCCTTCCACTTTACAATTTTGCTGTGCTGTCTGTCTGTTAGTGCCCAAAATGTGCAATGAAGTTGGTGCTTCATGCCAACTTCATTGCATAAAACTCTGAATATATCCTTATGCGCAGTGTTTTAGCACCAGTGTGCAGATCCAGCACCAGTTACTTCTTCATAAATCAGACTAAACTGACTAGAAATGCTCGGGGGGGATTATCTTTAAGTCTGTTGCAGCTGGGAGCCCAGAATGTCCAGTATCTGAGTAAAATGAAAATGGCCAGAGGATAAATCATTAGATTTTGAAGTTTGTGCTCAGTGTGTGCAACAATATTCTCATATTTAGCACTTCCATTTAGAAAACCAGCAAGTTAAACCAAAACCAGTTTCTGGATCTATGGTTGATGTACCTTTAACCTCAGGGAGGGAAAATCATGTGAAGCTGAAGTCTAAGTTAAATGAAGTGGGACTTTTCTGTTTTATTCACACATTAACTGCAGTAAAAAGCACAACACAAAAGGCCATTTAGACACAGCAAATGCAAGGCTTCTTTTAAATAAACCCCACTGAGGACATGTTTTCACATCTTTGCTTAAAAGGATGAGTTTGGATTGGAAAAATTTAAATATGTCCCTTAAGTACTCACTTTTTGCAGCTGAAAGAATCCCAGCAGCCCAAACACAGACTGCTAATGAATATCAGTGGGTGACTCATTCTGAAAGTCTAATGGGTTTCTGTTCTCATCGCTGAAAAGAACAAAGCTGTCCATTTAGGTCCAGATGTGAGGAGGAAACAGCAATTGTTTTGTTGTCGATTCTGACATCTGCTCTGTAAACATGTTACATAAATACCTGCCAGTAATTGTCACATCTTCAGGATGTCAGAGATCACTTTGCGGATAAATGTAAAGAAGGTGTTATACAAGTCCCTGGAAACCAATTTGCGACCCCATTAGGGCAATTTTTTTTTTTCTTTTTTTTTTTTTTAACCACATTTATATCGCACAAAAAAAAAAATGTGACCGGTAATTATGGATGTGAGACCATAATAATGACACTCCTTGTTTGTAAATGGCTGGGAAGGTTTGAATCAACGATTTGAAGTTGAATCCAGAGAAAATAAAATAAACAAAAAAGAAAAAGAATCTGTGGATTGCAGAGCTGGTATTAATAGAAAACTGATTGTGAAAAGTCTGTGTATTTTAACTCTACTGTCTTGTTTGTTTACCTTTTATACAGCTATTCATATAAACCACAAAGCAAAGATTATTTAGACAGTTTATAAAAATGCAATTAAACCACAAAATGTACAGATGATATCTGCTTTATTTTACCTTTTTTTTTCTTTTTTTTAAACATGTGAAAATAGAAATAGCCAATTTCCTGGTGAGATCAAATACACCATGCATCCATCTTTTATTGCAGTAGCATAAAGTCTCATCAGAAAATGGAGAAGAAATATTGCGCTGTTTTACACAAATTTAATTATGTAGGGGAAAAAAGCTCATGCTAAGAAATTGCTTTGAACAAAATCAATCAATTTCCTTTTCATAGAGATCATCTGTTTATTTTTTCTTAAATAAATTAAAATACAGACAACCATTAGCCTGTTAAATAAAAAAGAAATAATTCTTTTTGAGAACATTCATTTTAAGATTCATACATTTCTACATATTTATACATTAAAGTATGTTTTTTTTTTTTATTGAAAGCCTTCAAAAACAACATTCTTATTTTAGTAACTCAGTCCTACATTGGCTCTTTTTTTTTTAGAGAAGTTTAACCTTTATTTTGAATTCATTTAGTATTTATTTGGGGGATGAGGGGAAATTACACGTTTTACAATTACTATTTTAACAAAACTTGGATAATTGGAAGTAAAGGACTATTTAATATAAACTTAAGTGTTTGATTTGATCAGTGTTCATTCAGTTTAATTACAAAACTGTTCTTTCACATTTCTATTGGGTATATTTGTGAGGCTTGATTCCGTTATAATGGAAAAGACAGGAAAGTATGGGTTTCAATTAAAAAAAAAGTGTGGTTGGAAATAATTAGAAAACTGCTTCTTACTTAAACCTCCCTGCGTCTACCAACAAACTAAAGACGTAAAACTGACCAGTTTGGTTGAGGTCTGATGTTTATTTTCCCAACATCCACAGTAAGAACTCGTTTTATCCAGGCATAAAAAATATTCTCCAAAACTCACTTTAAAAAAACTGCTGCAAAATCTTTTCACTCTTAGGCTATTCTGGAGTAAAATATGGATTTGTTTTAAGGCTTTTTTTTTTTTTTTTACACATCTTTACCAAGGTTGCCAATAAATGTAGAGACCTCTTTGAATGAAAGAAACTTTGAAAAACAAATCAAATATCGAAATCGAGTTTGTATTTTCACATACTTTAAAAGACAAGGAAATGTTGCAGGGGAAAAAAATGGAGATATGAACATAGAAGCAGATTTTTTTTAAGAGGTCATATATTTAATTATTATTTTTGCATCAAACCCTAAAGATTTAAATCTATCTTGGGACACTCGACTGATTCAGTTCTCCAAACTGCACCACAAAGGAGCAAACTGGAAATGAAACATCCTTACTCTTTTCACTCACAGTTCTCACTCAGTCACCATCAATGTGCAGACACTGAAAATCTCCATGGAAACTGATAAAAGAATAGCCTTTGTGTAAAATGGAAAGGATTGACAAATCACAACCTACAGGACAACTCGGGTGGTCAACAAGGAGCAAACGAGTAAAATAAATCTGGGGGGGAAAAAAATAAAAATCTTTTTCGGATGTTTTTATGGAGATTTAAGGGAAAATATGACAACATTTCCACACAATTAACTCTTACATTACAGCTGTGACGTTGTATTAACATTTCAAATGAAACTCTTGCTCATGTCAATTTTTCCCACCATTTCATCTCACGTTTATTGCAGCTGCAATGGATTGATGAGCATCACCATCAGCGACCTCTGAGTAAATACGAAGGACTGAAAGTTGCACGGATGTTGCAGATAGCAGAACAGAGAGGGTGGGCAACAGAGGAAAGGGGGGGAGGACACAGAGAAGGAGTACAGCACGGAGTACACCACCTACACTCCTCTCCATGGCAACTACCACACTAGAAAGAGCCATAATGCAGCTCGCTCTCTTCCTTCTCTGCAAACTGTTCATTTAGTGCCATGTGCAGGGTGCAGTATGTGGGAGACAAAGCATTCGCCATCCTGTTTGTAGGAGAGGATTACAGGAATGTGAGAAGCATCTATAACACACACACACACAAAAAAACACCACCAACTGAATGCTTAAATGCATACATGCATATGTATGCGTTCGTCGCTCCGGCAGAGACGTCGGCACAGCTTGACGCTGAATTCGTCGTCAGGCACTTGAAGGGACGGCTTGTTATTTTTGAATTAAGACGTTTGGTCTTTTTTATCCCTCAGCAAAGCAAGTGACAAAGTGTGTGGGAGGCAGCTGGTTTCAAATAACCAGTGTTGAGGTTGCCGGAGTTTAAAAGGCGTAATAAAATCTTCCTTCCCCCCCCTCAGTGCAGTCCATGTTTGTTGGAACGAGTGCAATGTGACACCACAATAACACAGTTTGGTGTAATAGTTCCTCCGGTGTCTTGCTATGCGTCAGCATTCAGCTAATATAGCCTGGTGTGATGCGTTACTGTGAAGAATGAACAATAGTGACACAAAGCATCTAGTGCGCTCACAATGTGTGCTAAAATATATTTATAAATTTAGTAAAAATACATCTAACTTTCACTGGAGTGATCTGGATTGATTATCCCCCCCCCACCCCCCCCCCCCCGCGCTTAAAACTGAATGGATAGTTTTCTTGTTTGTATCTGAGCAGAAAAGGTTTGTTTACTTTCAATAAAATGACGCAAAAACTCCACATCCGTCTTCTGTGTGAGCCAAACTGCAGGAAACTGTGTGAACGCAGTAAAGCTCCAACCATGTTAAACACCTGCAAGCTAAGCTGGGGCGCCAACTCCTCCTTGACTTAAAATGAACAAAAGCAATAGAAAACATGTCCAAGGTGCAGCCAACACAAGGGTATTTTTTTTATTATTATTATTATTATTATTATTATTATTATTTGATGCTTGTGATCTTCTCTGCCTGTATCCAAAACCGCCATTGCTGAGAGGGAAAACAAAAGCAGGAGCTTTTTGGCAGTTAAACAGGCTTGAAGTATCTAGAGCGCTAAAATTACGAGAAGGAAAAACATCAGCGATAATCTTAGAGAAGTAGCTGCTGCTGCGCATCAGTCTAGGCTGTTTAATGCAGCTTCTGAAGTCCAGCTTTATGCAGAAAAAGAAGAAAAACGTTTCCATTTTGAAAACATTTGAAGCAGTTACCAATCTCCTCCAGGACGGTTGAGGATGTTAAGAGCAATAACACAGGGCAGAGAAAGAGCTCTGCTCCAAACTCTACAGACCTCAGTAAAACACCGAGTTAAAGTTCATGGCAATGCAACTAAACAAAAAAAACAAAAAATTCTGAAGAAGTAGGACCTGTACAGAACAGCAGCTCAGGGGAAGCCTCGTCTTTCTGAGAAGAGTAACAAGAACTGGCATTGTTTGTTTTGTAAAGCTGGAACAGGATTCCTTGGATTGATGCAACTAAATCTAAAAACATTTAGTAGTATGGAAAAGGCACCATGCAAACTGTAAAACATACAAGGGAGGATTTGCGATGAGTCAAATGTGAAGACTTCCATCTGACAGAACGAGTCTGGCCAAAGTTAGGTTTTCAACAAGACACCCCAAACATAGCAGCAAATTTACACCAGAATGGCTGCAAATAAAAGTGACTAATAAAAATATCAAATAAATAATGACATAATGATCAAACTGCCTGCCTGCTTAGCCAAAAAGCAAACCTCTTAATTTAATTTAATTTAATTTCTACATGCTTAACTCTATAATCTTTGTTTAATTATTGCAGAGGTCTCGCTCTTGCAAAGCTTGTAATATCTGGGTAAAATCCACAGCAAATGTTTAACTTAATTCAAAGTTAAGTCATCATAAGAACAGTTAAAGTGGATTCAGGTGATTTTGACAGCAGCATCAGGTCAGGACTAATGAACGTTTGAAGAAAAGTTACAATTTCTCTCTGAAAAAAAAGAGTACAGAATAAAGAACAAATGTCTTCAAAACCAACTTTCTCTGAAGGCTGAAGCTGGTCTAGATGGCCAAAAAGCTGCTAGAATGATTCTTTGGTCAGGACGTGAGGGGTCAAAGGTGAAACTGTTCTGAAGTCATGCTGAGGGGAAACTTTCTTGCTCGGTCGTTAAAATAAAAATAGAAGAGCTAATGTGAAGCCCCGGAGGGATCAGCACAGCTCTATTGTTCAGGACTGAAGCTCAGGCAATTATCTGCCATTAACCATAAAGCAAGCACATTTTTAAAATGTTTGCTCGCTGTCTGCGTCATTTAAAAGAAGAGTTCTGCGGGGCAAGACAGCGAGCGGTTAGACTTTAATGAAAAATGTTTTCCCGTCACGCCGGAACATTCAGAAAGAAGAAAGGTGTAAAAACTTTGAGCGAACGAAGCCCAGGCATCGCATATAGTATTATCCTCGTGTGTTTAAAGGGGAGGTGTTGTGTAAAATTGACCTTTTCTTTTTAGCTTTATGTCATGTTGCAGATGTATTTCCTCATCAAAAACATTCTGGGAGTGTTGCCATGATTTCTTTCATGCATGTTTAAGGAATCTGTGAATCTCCGGTTTAAACCATTCGACGCTTCCTAAACCAATTGTATTGTTATTAGAAAAGCAATTTCATTTCAGATTAATTTTGAAGATGAACACTTTCCAGGGTTTTAGTTGGAAGACTGGCTGACATCAGCCGCAAACTGCAGAATAAACAGTTTGAAGAAGCATAATTCAAACAACCGATGGCATGTTTGCTAGGTGTTTCATCACAGTTCTTACAGCTGTTACACGTATTTGTTCAGATCTGCTTTAGCGTTGAGCTCTAAACATATTTCCATTCCGCTGTTTACGCAGAAAACGAGGAACTTAGGCATAAATATGCCTGCTGTAGATCGCAAATATGTTTGTCTTGACACAGAAGGCTGAAAAAAGAAAAGAAAAAAAAACTCTGCAAGGTTCTTTTTTTTTTATCCAGATCCTGCGTGGTCTTGGGTGGTGGGAAGGTGGAGGACTGTTACTATTTCTTATTGTCAATCCATCACAGGGCAACACAGAGACATACGGGAGAAAAAACATGCACACACGCACCGTGAGCCGAGGCTAATTTGGACATCAGTTAACCTGTCATGTTCTCAGACTGAGGGAGGAAGACGGAGAACCTCGAGAAAACTCTGGATTTGAACCCAGGACCTTTTTGTTTCAAGAAACCAGTTCTAACCACCATGAAGCACAGTCAAGTAGCAATGAAACAGATTTAACTTAAGATCGAAACAGTTAAATTTCCAAAACATGTGCACATCCAAATTCATTCAAAGAAAAGAAAAACATTTAAATCACAGTTTCAACTATTTATGTATTTATTTTTCCTCAGTTATCCCATTTATAGAAGGTACAAAATAGTTACATGTAAAAAAAAGAAAAAAAAGGTGAATATTTAAGTCAAACAGCCTTCAAGTTTGTGGGTGTGCAGACAAATGAAACTGAAATTTATGAAAACAAACTGTAATCACATTTTCATGTAAAAATTCTAGACTTTCCCAGACTGAGCTTTCCAAAGGCAACAAGGGAGGAAATAAGAAAGATACAAGGAATGCAAGAAGGAAAGAGACGCGAGGAAGAACACAAATAAGAAAGGATGGAGATGAGCAAACAAGAAAGATGCAAAGCTAGAATGAAATACACAGAATAAGGAATAAGTTCTGGAAGTACATGGGTGTTTTCATACATATCTAAACGTTGAAAACAATTAAATAAAATTCCAGACTTTTCCAGACTCTGTTGGAACTTTGTGCGCTGTTCTTAGCCGCTCGTCCCTGAATAATATCACTGAAATGTACTCTTCCTACAGCGACCCGTTAAGGTAACTCTTGCAGAGTGGAGAAAAAAGCACCAACTTTATTGAGTCCAGGCAGCGCATCCCATCGTGTGTAGAGGGTTTAAATTCTGCTCAGACGCAAAACATTCGCTGACTTCCAGATAGAAAACAAACCCTAAAGCCACTGAAACACTACGTGGTAAACCCACTTTGCTTGACGACCATTTTCTGACGGACTCCCTTCATGGAAGAGGCGTCGCCTCCCGCGCTTGCCGCCGAGCTGCTTGGAAACCCGTGAGCTGCCACGTATTTGCGGTACGCCTCTCGGATGATGCGGAAGGCTCGCGCGTTGGCGTAGGGGATGTCCGTGACCGGGTCCCGGTACAGCGCCGCCTTGTGCGTGACGGGGCAGATCTCCTGAACGGGGATCTGGGGGCCGGCCTGGGCGGCGGGAGGGAAGGTCGCCTCGAAGGCTTCGTCGTCGCTGAACGTTATGTAAGTCCGGGAGCACAGTCCTCCGGTGGGCTGCTGGGACGGCGTGGTGGGATTCTGCGGTGCCGTCTGAGAGACGTCCTGATCCAGCCTGTGGAAAACAAGATTACGACAATCAATAACTGCTGTATGCACTTTATTTATAAAGACCAGGATTTACTTTAATATTGCTTTTTTTTTTATCTCTTGCTTTGATGAAATCCCAACAGATACCCCTACAGGAGATTTAAAAAAAAACGTAATAAATCTTCTTACTAAATTGCATAACAGCTAAACATGATATAATGTTTTGGCATACGTTAATCTAGAGGAGATTAAATATTTATGGAGCAGATTATACTTGATGCAGACAAAAAAAAATGCATATATTAAAAAGGAGTCGCTTTCATGTCTGCAAATCTACTTTAAAGGTCATCAGAGTCAGACCGGTGGCCACACTTACCCCTCCACGTCAACATTTTCTTCTTTAAGGAGCGAGTGAGAGACCAGGGGCATCAGGACCGAATGGTAGCGGATGGTCGGTCCCTCGAAGCGACGCTTCTTATGGACTTGCTTCTTCTTGTCTGCTTCCAGACGCTCGTAGTTCTCTACAAAGAGAAACCGGAAACACCTTAGGATTCGGACTGCAGGCAAAACGCCTGAGAAAATGAAAATCCACCACTTTATTGACTAAATAAAGAGCACAACAAACATGTGCAAAATATGAACAAGATACATGTAGATCTTAGTTACTTAGAACAGTAAAGTCAAAAATAAGTTATTGATCAAAAGTAAAATTAAACGTAATGGAATAGCTTTTTTTTTTTTTTTTTTTCCGGTCAATCAAGAAGTGAAGCCAGTACGTCTCGTAAACATGTTGACATATTTCATCTCATTCTATCTCATAGTTATTTCTTACAGCTGGTAGAAACATTAAAACCAGTTTCTCACAAAATCTAAACATTACTGAACTGAAAAAAAGTCATTTCTAACACAAAGGTTGTTAAGGATTTATGAAAATAAAATAAAAGCTCTGCAGAAATTCAGTACACTGTCAGAGGTCACTTGACAGTTGTCATATCAACAACATTCAATCACTGATGTCCTAAACAAATCCTAGAGACGGTTTATATAAGCTGATCCTTCAGCCTTCACCGTTCTTCTGAATATACTTCATATCTTTATTTTTAGAAGACCTTTATTTGTTTTGTTTTATTCAAGAACTACTATCATCCCTTTTGTTGGATCATATTCTTTTTATTCTACTTCATTTCCAGCTGGGAAGGTACTGAATTTTAAATTTTCATCAGCTGTAAATAATAATCATCAAAATTAACAGATGTAAAGACTTTAAAACTATATCACTTTGTGTGTCATAAACCTGTCGGAATTTCACTTTTTAAAGTTAATTACTGGAATAAATTCACTTTCATTAAAATTCCAATTTATTGAGATGCACTTGGAGTATTTGCTTCAATGCAAGAGTCAAAGGAATATTCCAATATCATTTATTAAGCAGCATGTCTGCTGTCATTACTTTCATCTATTCGTATTGCTGCTCCTGCAGAGTTTCATCACCCGTTCTCTCAACACACAACGGAAAATACTGAGTTCTTGAAAAGGTTCTCACCCAGAGACCGAATGTTGACCTCAGCTGTGATCTTAGCCTCTGCCAGCAGCTCCTCCTGGGTCAAAGGTCGGTCCCGGTGAGCGCCTCTCCGTCTCCTAGGAGCGTCCTGACGCTCCTGTAGGCGAAGGTTGGTCTTCCTGGTGTGTTCACTGGTGGACTGTCGCACAGACTTCCGAGCTACAGAGCGGCAGAGACGTCATTTAATTACAAACCCAAAACTGACCCATTCCCTGAAGTAATTCTCATACAATAATCATGTGCTTATTATAATTATTTGTGGAACGATTACTTACTAGGATTATTTACAAAAAGAACTTGGACTATTAAACATAATTTAAGGGGAAGAAAATCATTTTTGCAACTTACGTTCAGCAAAATCGTGAAATTCTTGAGGAATCCTCCTTTTGAGCTCCACTTTGGTTTTCTCTGTCCTCTTCTGCTCCTCATTGGGTTTTTTAGGTTTGGGTTTTGCCACCTTTATAGGCTCCTTGGAATAAATATAAAATATATACCATACTAATTACTGACATCCAGGCGTAAACAGAACACGCTGCATGTCAGCTTGGGGTTTCACCAGTATATAATAGAGAAGATGGCCCTGCAGATGATAGTGATGGCTGATAGTAGCTTATGCGCCATGCTGTTAAAATCCTGATCTAGACTGTTTTTTTTTTATATTCAAGTTATTCTTTTAGATTGTGTTAGTGCTCGTAAAAATGTTTGTTTTTAAAAATTCTTTCAGAATGTTTCATTTGTAACTAACTTAAATGACTTAGAGGCTTAATGCCGAAAACTTCTAAAATACCTTATAAGCTTTTGTGACGACCCGACTCTTCCTCCGAGGAGCATCTTCCTCCTGGTCGCTGTCGGGCTCCTCACCCTCGTCGATATCAAAGTCGCTGTCCACCTCATCCTCTGTGTCCGAGTGCTCTCCGTGATATTCATCATCTCCCGATTCCTGAGAGCAGACAAATGGAGCCGTTCAGATAACATGACGAGAAGTAATAATGAGAATTTTAAAAATATATATTATCATTCAGGTTAGTTAAGCCTCTCCAAGGATTAGGGCGATGATACTATTGAAATGTGGTCAAATATAATGTTAAATGAAAAAACAGATGTTCAATACACAACTCAGATTCATACATGCAGGCTGAAAAGCATTATTGTTTAAATACTAATATCCGTGCTGCTGTACAAATAAATTATTGATTTTCTTCATACATTCAGAAGGCTCAAAACTAGTTTACATTTATACTTTCATGTTTTTATGTTCCATCTTGCATATCTGTTTAAAAATGTTTTACACAGATGCAAAACATTTGCATCTGTGTAAATGTTTTATTTTTTTACAAATAAAAATATATACGAAATATCGCAAACATTATATACATGCTTTGAATCAATTTATACTTTACCTATAATCTCTTACACTCTTATATAGGAAGGTAGCAAAATTAGTTGCATTTGTTTGAAGCACGAAATATTTTAAAAGTGCCACAGTTAAGACGTTTACTTCCCGTATCTAGGTAGTTCTGAACTATGAAGGTATTTATCTTTTTTTTTTTTTTTCGGTGTAATTTCTTACATCGTTGAAGCCTCCGTATGTTGTTTTGTAGAACTCATCCTCTTCTTCAGCATCCAGGAGTTTGGACATGCGGTTTCCCGCAGTCTTCCTCGGTTCCCGTCCAACTGCCAGGCTCATAGCTCCGTGCAATGCTAACCAACCTTAGCTTCTGTTTGTGCTGCTTGTTAATGTGTGGTCGTTTTGCTTTGATAAACTAAATTAATCTTTTTGTTGCCATGTTTATTTTATAATACTCTACCACCCCACGTCCAACTCACCAAATAGGCAAATCTCGATTTATTCAATAGAAAAACTCTATCGAACAGGGTGCTAACTGCTAAGCCCAACCGTAGTAGCAGAAAAGTTTTACTTCCGGGACACTCTGCGTACGTCAAGCCTATCGGATCAATGGATTTTCAAAATAAAGGAACTTTGGACCTTGCTGATTTATTTTCTAATTCAAAATATTAGAATATGCGCTACGATGAGGATTGTTTGTCAAATAAATAAATAAATAAATAAATAAATAAATAAATAAATGAATGAATGAATGAATAAATAAATAAATAAATAAATAAATAAATAAATAAATATAAGATAAAACTTCTAAGCAATTATTAAGCATACTTTTTAGTGGAAAGTTTACATGTCTTTATATGTCTTTGTTATAGTAAATATAAATATGCTTTAAATATCTTGTATATCTTAAATACTGTGTTTTTGTATGCGGATAATCATCATAATAGGCAGAAATAAAGACTTAAAGTCATCAGTTTGTCTGTAATTAATCTATATATAATGTTTTATTTAGTAAATTATTGAAATAAATGTATACCTTTCAATAATGTTCTAATTTATTGAATGGGACTGCTCTGACGTTGTGTTGCACCTAAAACAATCTGAAAATGTAAATCCAGTAGTTTCATGATTGATTCCCTTAGTAAAGGTAATACATTATGTCACTGTGGCTTTTAATTAAAAAATAATAATTAAAACAAAAGATTTATTCCATTTTAATTTTTGCAGAGTTTTTTGTAACTTAAAATGAAGCTTGCACTGCCGGTTACCTTTTTAAATCAAACGCCGTGGGATCCAGAAGTTTAAAAATATCTCCATATGAGATTTATTTACTTATTTATTGTACTCAGCTCCAAAACCTTCAATGCAAGATGCTTTTTTTGTTTTGTTTTAGCTCTACTGTACTGGAGGCTTGTTGAACGTTACTCTGGAAACAACTTGCTTCTTCTGTCTAAGCCCCTTGCTTGACACTGTCAGAGTTATTGTATTGTCATGGCAACAACATCACTTTTCCAACATCAGAGAAACAAAAGCTGACGGGATTATGGGCTGTGGTCTTGATAGTAAATGAAAAGCATCATCAGTCAGTTGTTAAAAGCAGTCATTTATTTTATTTTTACTAACACATGTATGTCATTAACAGAGTGTTTCTGTGTTCACAGCATGTGCAGCTATAGCTCCACTTTCTGGTGGATGCCTCTGATTACTGCTGTAGTAAACACGTCCTAAAACTGTGAGCAGAAATTGAAAGTTGTGACCTCAGAACTGATTCTTTACCCTTTGGATGCTGAGCAAAATGATATCTTCTTTCCCACAGTACTCACTCTGAAACTCAACAGTCTTTCAGTGGAAATAGACCCAAATCAATATTTTTCAATGAATAATCATTTTAATTCATGCAGCCCTCAGGTATTATTTAAAAAAAAACATTGCACCATAAACATGTTGAATAATGTACAATGCATGTGACAATGTAAAAAAAAAAAAACATAACCATTGAGAAATACCATAACCTTAACATAAGGCCAGGATCCCTTTTGGCATTTTATTTAAGGTCTAAAAAGAATCACAAGTTACATTATTGGCCATTATATTCCTCCTTTAAAGTACAAGTAAAAACACAAGTAAGCAAGCCATTTTTTTTTTTTTTTTTTTTTTTTTGTCTTTGACAGCCTACATATTTATTTGATAAACGGTAAAGATGTGTGAAAAGCCTTAAAATCAATTTCTCTCCTACTGCAGCACCATTTCACAGTTCCAGTTCTAAATGTTTAACTTTGAATGTAGATATTTGTAAGATTAGGCACAGTTTTGTATCCATTTTCTTGACTTATTAATATTAACAAAAGTGACTCATTTGAATGACATGTTTCCCTGTGTTTCCCATTTTTAAAGGCAGCCAAGACAAATCCGCATCTGTTTTATAACATATTCTGACAAACAGAAGTCATGGAGGCTGGATGAGAAGTTAATCAGCATTATAATTAACTTTAACATTAAAGGATGCGTTAAAAGACTTGCTATTCATTTTATAGTATTTATATAAAATACACAAACTGCAGGATCCAGTGACACCTGAGAATCAATTAAAGTGGCTCGTTAAAGTTTACACACAGCTAAAACCAGAAGTTTACATTCTCTGACTTAAAAGACTCTTTTCTGTTTCACTGTCTGGAGTTAAATCAGACCAAATTTTGTTTGTTTTAGGTCAGTTCGAAGGACCAAAATGATGTCTACTCGCTAAATGCCAGAAATAGTGAGAGAGAAAAAAAAAAAACTGTGATAGATTTATTTATTATGCCTTCAAAATTAGACTGTCAAAAAAAAAAAAAAACAGGACAGGCAGCTGAAAGTAAACCAGAAATAGGTATCGGCCAGAAAAAAAATCTGATTGATACATGTTTTGCTTTTATGTCTTAATCTCTCCAGATTTTATTTATGCCCTGTCAGAGCTGTTAGTTCTTTAATGACATGCAAAGTGTTTTTCTTCTACAAGAGGAAACAAGCGTGAAAAAAAATCCTTGTCAATAAAGATATTTTTTTTAGAAACTCAACTTAAAATCCTCACATTGTGTGTAATACGTCATGTCATGCTCGCATTCATTTAACTTGTCAGACACTGCTAAAAGTACATGGGAGTTAGTAAAAGGTAATCATTTCTTACATTAAATTCAAACATCTCAAATAGTCAAATGCATTTTATTTGTTCTCATCCAGCCACATCTTATGAAAAATATGTTTTTCGGTTTATCAAACGGACTCATATGAGTTTCATGGTGAACCTGCTCGTCTCCATGTAGTTTGACGTCCCCGTGTTGCTGTTGGACATGGCGCTGCGTGGCACGTAGGCGATCGTTGCCGTGTGCTTGATTTGCCCCTTTCCTTTGCTCCAGAAGAACATGAAAACGAAGCACACGGACACCGAGCCGAAGAATGAGACGAATCCGATCGTCGCCGCTATCAGAAGAGTCTTCACATCAAACGGGAGCTTCTCATCTCCATCCACTCCGGGGGGAGAGGAAGGAAAGGCAGGCCAGCCTTTAAGACGAAAGTGTTTTTTAGGAGATGATGGCAAGGCTTGGACATGAAGGCTGACGCGCAGGCTTTCATTTCCCGCTGCATTGGACGCCACGCAGATATAAGTGCCGCTATCGTGTGGCTGAGCGTAGCGCACTTCCAGGGAGCCGTTGGAGAGGGCCCGTATCCTGCCAACAGGCGAAACCTGCCTTAGTTGGGGATTAAGCCAGCTGACAGATGGCTGGGGGTCACCTTCTGAGCTGCAGTGAAACACCACCGAGTGTCCTTGATTCACTCTCACATCTTGGGGCCTCCAGTCCACAATCCGAGCCTGCCGGCAGGTGAGCAGGCTCGGTAGTTCATCCTCGGAGAACTCCAGGAAATTCCAGCCCTGCAGCTGGGTGGAAGTCATGCAGGTTGGCAGACGCCCACCAAAGTTCACGTACAGCCGCCTTCGAGCCACCCAAAGCAGGCGGCAGTCACACGCGAGGGGGTTGTTGTCGAGCCCCAGGCTTTTTAAGGTGACCACTGAATGGAAAGACCCCGCCTCGAGTGTGGTGAGAAGATTTCGCGAAACGTTCAGCACACTTAAATATCCCAAACCTTTAAACGCTCCGGTTTCGATGCTTGCCAGTGAGCCGCTGACGAGATGAAACTCTTGGAGCCGGAGTAAGTCTCCAAGCAGGTTCCCATGGATGTAAGTGATAGGGTTGAAAGAAAGGTCGATGGACACGAGGTAAACAAGGTGATGCAAAGCAGCGTACGGTACCTCTTTGAGGTTGCAGTGCTTGATGGATAAGGATGTGAGATTGAGGCCGAACAGACTGTTTCCTGACAGAGTCTCCAGCCTGGGGAAATGTGCAACGACGAGCTCCTTTAGGTGCAGCAGAGGGTAGAAAGAGTAGTTTGGCAGCGAGATGAGGTCCAGCTGGTGAATGTGAAGGCTTTTTAACACACTCAACTGAGTGAGCGCCTCGGTTGGCACAGCAGTGAGGTTAGAGCCATCAAGGTCCAGCCTCTGTAGGCCACTCAGTCCGGCAAAGGCTTGATTAGAGATAAAAACAAAGTCGTTATTGTCTGCTAGGAAAACCTGCAGAGATCCTAAATCTGTGAAGGTGAAGTCTAAGAGGACAAGAATCTCATTGCTGCTTATATCTAGCAGCTGCAAGTTTGTCAAACCAGCAAACACTCCCACGGAGATGATCCTGAGGTGATTGCGAGAAAGACGCAGCGTGAGCAGATTCTGCAGGCCGAGGAAGGCTTCCGCTTCCACCAGCGCCAGTAGATTGTCACTTAAATCGAGGTGTAAAAGCCGAGTTAGTTTGTGAAACTGCTGATTCATCAGAGTCTTGATCGTGTTGTGGGTCAGGTTGAGCAGCTCGGCATCTTGGGGGAGACCGTCAGGCACGGCACCCAGCTGAGCGCCAGAGCAGTTTGCCTCCAGAGCGGCGGCGTTGCAGCGACAGGACGGCGGACACAGCCAGAGGGACTCGGACGGTAGCGCCACCCCTGCAGCCAGCAGATACACAGCCCTCCAGTACAAACACAGGTGGGCTGCAGTCCCCTTAAACATCTGGAGACCTGCCTGTACGTGAGAGGAAAAGACAGTGACGCATGTTTAGTACATCTCAGAATGAAAATACGTCTTCTATACCCTTTTGAAGTGTTAGAAACTAGATATCGATCATTTCCTCTTGGCTGAAATGGTGAATGTTTATTATTCTGAATGTCTTTGATGTAAAAGACATGTAAATAAGGGTCACTAAGTTGATTTCCTGATAGATTTCTGCCATTTCTGTGCTATATTTAAGCACGCTACTAATCTTTAATCTCTAACAACTAACTTTTTACACTAAATAGGGATTACAGTCAATTCAGATTTTCCTTGAAGACCTACAAAGCTGTGAAAAAAATATTTGTCACCTTATGGATTTCCTGTGCTTCTGCTTTTTGTCAATCAATCAATCAATCAAATTGTATTTGTATAGCACATTTCAGCAGCAAGGCATTTCAAGGTACTTTACATAATTAAAAACAAAATAAAAACACAGTCACAGTAAATGTCACACTTCTGTTTCAAATCATCAAACTCATTTTACATAAAACAAATATAACTGCGAAAAAAAATAACATTTTGAAATTATGATTTTATTATCCAAACCACCCAAACACTGTGTGAAAATATAATCTAACTTACTAAATCCCATCTCATGTTTAACAAAAATATAGTGAAGATCTCGGAAAGTTAAAAGCTAATATTCTGTGAACTGACAAAATAAAAATGGGAGGAAGGCATCCTGTTATACCTGATGTAAAGCAAACACATCATTTTAAGATAAAAAAAAAAATAAAGTCACTCCAACAGACAAGCATGGTAGTTGCAGTATGATGATCAGGGCTGTTTCAGGATCTGTATTTGACAGCAGAAATCCTGAAGGAATATGTGCGGACATCAGTTTGTGATCTTCAGCTTAACCAGATTCGGTTTATGCTGCAAGAAAATGACCCAAAGTACAAGTGCAAGTCTGTCCCTGAACAGTTCAAAACATAAGAAGAAAAACCAAAATGAAGACTTATAGATTGGCCGAGACGTTTTCGGGTCTTCAGTCTTACAGAGATGCTGCGGTATTACGTAGAAAAGGTAATTCGTCCTTTAAACTCTACAATGTTGCAGAATTGAAGTAATTAATCAAGGAAGAGTCAACCAAAATTCCTCCACAGCATTAAAACGACAAATTTACAAACAAGCAGTTTTACGGGTTAGGAGGCTTTTTTCCCCCCTATTGATACGTCTAATCATTATTTGAAAGCTCTTTTGTTTTAAACTCTGATTATTTTTGTAAAATATCAAAGTTTTATTCATGATCTGAAACGTTAAATGAGCAGAAAGGCAAGAAGGAAGGGAACATTTGAATTTCACAGCACTGAATTTATGAAGTCAGCTTGATTAAATCACAAGCAGGTCTGTCTCCTAGGAAACAAACCATAAAGAAACGAAGAAGAACTCAAGACTCCTGCAAAGTACTGCATGATTTCACAGTAAGATTTTATAGGAGGCTGCTACTTTGGTCGTCAAAAGCGCATACAACAAGAAAAGAAAGCACTTCATGCTGAGAGTTACATATTTTATGTTTTTAATTAATTAATTACCAAAGAACGCAGGTAATTTAACACTTAACCCTCGGACAGCTCAGTTTTGCTGTTTACTTCTGGTTCTTTAGAAGCTGTGGTTAAAAAAAAGTAGAAGAAAAAAAGAGTAAAATGCATTTTCATTTGTAAACTCCTGGCTTCAACATGAGAAAGACGACCTAAGGAAGTCACCAAGCACTCTGTGTTGTGTTGAAGGGAGATAATGACAGCCTCAAGTCAAAGCAGATTAAAAAAAAATTGTTTTTGCTACAACTGATGGTGGCGAGGTAACCTTAGCAACACAGATTGAGGCTGCAGTCCAAAGGACGGTTTTATTTTAGCTTGACAGCGCTTGCAGGATTTATAAGAAAGAGAAAACAGTAAAACAAAGAGCAGGCTGTAAAGCCAGTGTGCTCTCGTCTGATGTGTGCACATAGAGTGATAAAGAGAGTAAACCGGCGCCACAGGAGGCTTCACATCGAGCCTGTGTTTCATCTCTTTAGCCATCGTTTCTTCTCTTCACATCTTTCAGTGCTTTTGTGAGCTTTTTTGTTTTTTTTCTTCCTTATTTATCTGTGACACATATGCTAATGTCGCAGCTTGAGAGTTTGCGCTGGCATTTCTCAACGCTGAGAAACGCCAGCAAATTCATCGCAAAGAGCTTTGTTAATTTAAAAGGTTGAGATTTAAACAAAACCCATGTTCTCTGCATTTTCATAGCACTAGCACTGATCAGCTAGCATATCAGTTTTAGGTTTAGCTGCAAAAGCTGAGATCACTTCTCCAAAATGTAATCAGCACACTGACTGCTTTGTCAGAGTGGCAGATGTAGTTTAGAGCTCTTCTAAAAACTGTTTAATTTATCGTCAGGAAAACTGAACATTGAAGATCGTTACACATGCAGTGGTTTTGAAAATATTGACCGCAGTCAGCATATTATCTTATTATTGTGATTTTAGGCCATAAAAAGTAACGTCTTCATCATTTAATATAGCACTTATGTACAATGAAAGAAGATTAAAGAAATATTTCAAAGCTCGTACTTTGTTGAAGCACTTTTTAATTTAATTTCAGCATTCAGTCGAGGAATCGATCAACATCCCACCTTGGCAAGGTTTGCAGTTCTACCCGGCGAATTTTCTCCAAATCTATCAGATTACGATGAGCTATCTCATCCAAAACCCACTGAGGTGTCAGGCCGAGAAGTGTAATTTGACAGAAAAAGAGTTCTTTCTTCATAGTCCAGATTACAGGAGATTATTATCATATATACATAAACGGTTCTCGTCTGAAATGTTGCTGTCTGCCTCTTTGCCTCTTGTCTTTTCCTCCAGTTTGGAGAAACATCCACTTTCTGTAATGTCTCTGTTGCGCCCGTTTCTCAAATTATTAGTCTTATTGCCATGTATAATCCTGTATGTTTTGTGTCACTGCTCTGACTGCTTTGTAAAACTGACATCTTTTCAATCCTTTGCAACCTTCCTGCATGTGCAGTTGACCTTTATTTCATCCGATTTACCATGACTGATAACTGTGGGCTGAATAAGAGTGAGCATTGAAACTGTTGTACTTCAACAAAGTGTTAATGCATTTGTTATTTGATATTTTCCCTTGAACTGTACAGAATAATAATTGCGTGCAAAAAGTTTCTAAATTATTTATCCCAGTGAAATCTGCAGCAAAAACCTCTGATGTGAGCAGAGATTATTCAAAGCCACTGTCATGCCACCAGTGCAGAGCTTGCTTGAAATTAGATGTGGTTGCATCTTCTGATTCTTCTCCAAAAGTGATACATTTTGGATAATGATCCTTCACTCACAGTTCTGTCAAAGATCACTGAACTGCACGACAAATCAAATTAAAACTTCCAAAAGCAAAATCTTTCAGTTTTCCAGAGGCAATTCAGAGATGATCTCAATGTATTTATTACTGTAACAATCTACAGTTTTACTGGTTAAAGTTATAAAGACACGGCAGAAAAGAAATCTTTCGGTTTTTTATGACAAAAACATCCTTAAATGATGACTGTTTATATGGATTTTCTAATGAAAGCCTTTAAAACTGAGTGTCCTTTATTGCTCAACAAATAAAAACCTTTTTAAAAAAATCTAAGCATGTCAAAGTTAAAAAACAGAACATTTTGTCACAGTCCAAAAACATATAAACATATATATAGAGTCCAAATTGTAGCATAGTTACTAAAGAGTTGTATTGTATTAGTTGTATCTTATCTGTTATTTACATTCATAATGTCATTTTGCCACAATCAATGCAAAACAAAATCTGTGTTGACTTTTTTTTTTTACTGAGACATTAATCTCTATTGTCTGAGTAAAAGAGTCTAAAAAATACCATTCATGTTACAGGGATATAATCCTCTTGTCATAAAATATCAGACGCATTAATGCGGTGACAGTAGGGGGCTGACGTTTGGAGCAGAGATCGTGGCTTTATTATTCCTAGAACTATGATCATATAACAGATAAATATGTGCCGTAATATCAGGAAAGCCTGTTAGAGGTTCTAACATTTCTTTCCTCAACCTCTGAATCCTCCTAAACTCCATTCATTCATTTATACATGGTTGGGCAGCTGCAAAACCCACCAGCAGAGGGCAGAATAAGTAGCGAATTGTATGCGAGTTTATATCAACAGCAGAGATGATCTGTTACTGGGAAAAACGCCCAGTTTCTGTCACTCACACACACACACACACACACACACACATAGTGAGTTATCCCTCTTGTCTGTGAGTGTGATTATTCCATGTGAGCACGAAAACAACAATCTCTTTAAAAGCTAAACAGAACCCTCAGATACAGCAAACTGACTGCAGGTGTGACGAAGTCCAGCTCATCAGAAAATGTGAGACTTGCTGGTAAAAATCTCTTCAAGCTGCCAGAAAAAAAAAAAGATAGAAACAAAAACAAGTGACATATAAAGTGTGATCTGTGTTGGCAGAACTGCGCTCATAACTTCCAGTGCTGTACAGAGCACACCAGAAAAAGAAACATGAGAGGAATGGGAATTTTTTTTCCCTCAGCTTTTGCAGAAATAATAATTCATCTCAAAGGACATAACATACATTTTACCTCTCCTGTAAATTTCTCTTCCTTGTGCAATGCTGCTTCTTCCAAATACATCTAGTTTAAAATCTGTGCTGTTTCTTTTGCCTGGTAAGATTTTTTCCAGGAAACTGAAGTAGTCTTGATGATGTTTGTTGTTTGGATGAAGCATCTGATAATGATGATGATGATGATGATGATGATGATGATAGCAGCTCTGCACATCTCAGAAACCATTACTCAATTTGAAAATATGTTAATCTATTTATTTATTTTTTTTACTGTTGCTGTAGTTTCTAACTCAAACACAGGCACATTGCCTCACTTAGCAAACATTATCACAATGATTTTTTCTTTTTTTTTTTTGGAGTAAAGAAAAGAAAAAAAACAAACATGGCAACTCACCTTTTCTTCAAATCGAACTGCTTGTCATCCTGGTCGCTCACTTTTTAAATGCAAATCTCTTTCCTTGCTGTTGTTGTCTGAAGTGAACACGAGCAGAGATGATTCAGACGCCGCGTCCAAGTAAAACAAGCAGTTTGAGAGAGCAAACACGCAAGGAGCAACAAGAAAGCTTCCTCCTCCTCTCCTTCCCTCCCCCCCATCGTGAGAATGCAAACTCCTGAGGAAGCGTGATGCTGCAGCTCGCTTGCCTCTCCGTCCTCATGGCAACAACAACATCCCGGCTGTGGATGTGGAGAGCGTGCAGGGGGATTATATGCAATAGCTGCTGGACTCCCTCTCCAACACACGGCTCTTGGATGGCAGGATGCAGGTCTGCCCATCGCTTGCGATGTCGAAGCAACACCTGATGGGGAAGAGTCCGAGCAACAGACACCTGACAGCCGTCATAACCTGTAGAAAGTTTGCAAAACTGATACAGATTGAAAATAGTGCTTTTGCACATGCATTCTGGTTGATCTGAGCTTTTTGGTATTGCACTTTTAGTTAGTAATCCATCTAGATTAATTATGTCATTTATAATAAATAATTTTCAACACCAAATAGGTCTAATAATTTTTATTTTTGTGGTACGGAAAGTGGTGGAATGAAACGGAAATCTTAATATTTAAGAGAGAGAACCTCTTGGAACTGTGGGTCAAATCTTTACACACACATAATTATTGAGGCGCTTGAGTTATCAATCAAATTAGAATCTTTATTCCAGATTTAAGAAACTGTGTGAATCCTGTGATATTAACTGAAGTGGAAGCACTCAGATGGCAAATCTTAAAACAGGGGAACAGCTTTAAAAATTGTGATACAGGACAGGATGTTATTGTTTGAGTCTAAACTTAATCATGCTTCATTGTTATCGGAGCTTCATTTTCCTTTACATTAAGCATAGCAAACCAAAACAAAACCAAGAAATGTCAATCTAATCAGGATTTCCTGGATTTAAAGTTGATTATTGGCGTCAGCAGACCTGGCAGCAGCCAAAGACAAGCAATGTTCTTTTTTTTTTTTTTATTATTTTGTTAGTTTTTTTTTTTTTTTTAAGAGAGAAATGATGCTTTGCCTGACTTTCATATTCCAATCTGCTGATAAATAATGAGAGCAGTTCATTTATTTCCTCTTAGAAAAAAAAAATACCACTATTAATTTTTCTGCACAGACTCTTTTATCTAGGACATCTGTCTAGATTTTCTTTTATTGTTTTATGCCACATTGACATCCTGAACATTGATACTTATGTTTTTCAACTGCACAAATAAATAGCCAGACTGCAAATCTACAATGGCAAATAAAGCTTTGGTGGATTAATGAATTGAGGTCAGCAGCCAGGAGGCAAGTAAATAATCCGAGAAGGGAATCGATTGAGACTAACACGACCTTCACTCTCAACATTATGCCCCCAGACAGGGAGTCAGCTTTAAGGAGAAACCAATAAAGTCTCGTTTTTTGCAGTAAATTGAGAGTTGTGCAAACTCTTCATATTGCATCGAGTGAAAGTCGTCTTTATAAGTTTAGAGATGGCCACAATGCCGGCATGATGTCATCTTAATGAAGGTGTTAAGTAGACCCACCTGCCTCTTCGCTCAGCTGCAGGATCCTGAGGTGTGTTGACGCACAAACTATCTGGGATTTCGGCACAATAAGAGCTTGTGCTGAGTCAGAAACTTACCATCTGCTGCCATACCTCAGGGAACCTGCGCTCATCAGCAAATCTCTTTCCAAACCCGGATTCAGGAAGGGGGGAAAGATCAGAGGTGAACTCCTGCAGCAGTCTGAGCCAAATCAAAGTTCAGCGTTGCGTAATAACGTGATAACATTTGTTTCATTATATCTGCTTCCTGTTTGTCCGGTGTTGTGGCTGGATTTCTATGGGGTTTTTTTGCTACGTTGAGGACAGTAAGCAGTGAAGTGGAGCGTATAAAAGGAGAAGTGTGTTAGAGCAAGGTAAGCTGCAGACAAACAAAAAACAAAAATCTGTATTTTAAATCTGAGTATATTTCTCACAACTAGTCTTCACACTCGTGTTTTAAAGAACGACCTTTCATTTGTTTCTAGGCCTTTTCTCACTGTGACAACACAAGGAAGTTCAACAGTATAAAACGAGACGTTTTCGTGTCCAAATGCATAAAGACCGAGTCTGGCCTAAATAAAAACTTTGTTTCTGGCAGCTTCTACTTTTACTGTTTTAATCTTGAACTCCATATTAAGGTTAAAGATTCTATTTTATTGTGTTATACTCTTTGTTGTTGCACGAATTATAAATAATAAAGGACCAATTCTAGTTCATCAGACAAACTTATGTTTTATTACTGTTGAGAGTTGATTTCACCTATCCAAAGATTATATCCTCTCATTGTGATCATAAACAATAAATTAATGTCAGACTTTTAAAGATAGTAAACTTGGGAATTTCCTCCAATCCACACAAGGAGTTGAGGTCAGAGTCATCCCACAAGCCTAATGTTTGCCAGCTTTATTTCATTTCATTGACCTGTTACTAACCTAACTAAGTACATTTTTGGAGCAAGATCTTCTTTCTTGGTTGGCACCCTCTGAGTCTGTGGCTCCGCTGTACTTTACTGATAGTGACACTGACGTCCAATAAGAAACTGGGCTACATGACTAAGCTTTGATACGGTTGGTTTTTCCAGCCTCAAGTGAAAATTTGTCGACTACAAAAAGAAGTCTGGTTTGCAACAAGAAGCCAAACAGTTTAAGTGAAATTTACTAACAATGGCAAGAAGAATGTTCAAGTGTTTGATGTTATTTTTTTGCCAAAAATATGAGGTAACACTTTTAATGCAAAGTTGCTCTAAAAGTTGCATTGAAAGTCCATTAAAAGTGCCAACGTTGCATTAAATTGCCATTATTTACAAAATCATGCAAAGTTGGCACTTTTAATGGACTTTCAATGCATCTTTTAGAGCGACTTTACATTAAAAGTGCCATTATTTACCGAATGACACTTCATGACGACATTCATAAACATTCATAAAGACGTCTTCATGTTCATAGCAGATGTTATGTCATGTTTTTGACAGTGTCATGTCAGTCTTATAAACACCCCTTCAAATTAAGTGTTACCAAATAGGTAGATTGTTACAGACAGAAAGTTTGGTTGAAGTGCAACTTCCCATCAAAAGGCATGTCTGGAATTTGCACATACGTTTTTTTTTTATTATTATTATACATGTGGGAAATCTTTTTTTTTTTTTTTTTTTTTTTTCCCTTCAACTCTCCAAAAACACACACACAATTCAAATCCACCGTAAAAATCTAATGGTCCAAAATGACTGGATCCAAACCATTAACTGTATTTCTTCTTTTTCTACGTCAGCATACAGTATCAGAGCATGACTCAGTATTATGCCGGTAAACAGCGAAGCCTTGCACGAATAAAACCGATGGTTTCATCTGAAATTCATTCCTTAACTTCTGCATTTTCAAGACTTGGTTTTGGTTTGTGTGACGTTTTGCAATACCTTCATGTTTCTCGGCTGCTGCAGTCATGCTGGCAGGTTATATTGGGCCGAATGCAGCTGGTAGAAAATGAGACTCACATGACGAGCCGCAGAGCAGATGTAACAGGAAACAAGACTTCTCCTTTAACAGAGAGTCCGTTCCCCGGGTGTCATTTGCTCCTGGGACGTTAGTAACTCACTCATTGATCCTGTCAAGGTATGTGCAATCCTGGTTTTGTGTTTGGGGTAACAAAGAGATGAGCTGCTTGGTAAATATAGCGAGCAAATTCAATTATTATGCATTAGGATTGCTAGGAAAGTAACCTAGGCATGCTTGTGAAACCTGTTTTAACTTCCCCTTTGTGAGCATGTGTAAAAATATAAAAATACACACTTTATCATCATTTACAGAAATATAAGACAGACCTCCTTTACTCTCATTAGTTCTTGTGCACCAGCACCAGTGATTGTTTAATTTTACTTGTGATGCTCCATTTTCAGGCGTTGAATTATTTATCGGCTTTCTGTCTCAGGTTAGTTAAAATTATGCAAAAAACAGTTTAAATCCAGACACATGAGAACAGTTTCTAAAAACATTTTATGTACTTGATGTGGAAAAACTGGGCATCATTAATCTGGAACCATGTATTTGTGATGCATTATTTCAAAGCTTTTTCCATGTTTAGTGTGAAATTTATTCTGAAAATTTCAAAGAAAACAAAAATACTGTAAGATGTCAAACCACCATTTGTTTATAGTAGTTTGACTATTTCTATTTGCTACATTCAAGATTAAAAAGGAAGATGTTTTCAAAAGTGCACATCAGTTTCATTAGCTGCATTTTAAGATGGGTCAAACTTTTTGATGTTTCTTTCACAAGCGTCTCCACCTTCTCCTCTTTAAAACTAATTTGGCAGCATAATAAGAGTTATTGTTCATTTGGAGGGCCGCTTTGTGCAAAAATCTCTAACTTCATGGTTGATGTCGTAACATGAAACTTCAGTATTTGGTACATTGACTTTTGAGGAGTTGTCTTGAAATGCATTCATATGTGAGCGTGCATTTAACTAAAATTATATGAATTCCTGTAACAGATGAATAGAAACCCATGAAGTAATCGCCTGGGGTTCCCCAAGTTGTCTTATTTAAGTTTTTTTAAAAATCCCCCATCTCAGTATTCTGACAAATAATTTTATTAATCCTAGTTTATCCAGACGAGAAAACAAGAATAGCTTAATTTAATTCTTAATGAGAAAAAAAGTTTTGCTTGTATACAACTTTAGAAAAAATGAAATAAAAACCTTTTGCTTATTCCACCAAATATTGATCTCTGAACTCTTCCTGAGTCAAAACATTGGTATTGTTGTTTCTAAATGAATTTAAACTTGTTTTCTTTGCATCATTTGAGCTCTGAAAGCTCTGCATCTATTTCATTATTTTGACCATTTCTCATTTTCTGCAAATAAATACAAATTTTTTGCTTGTGATTTCAGAGACATGCTGTCAGAAGTTCGTAGAATAAAAGAACAATGTTCACTTTACTCAAACATAAACCTGTAAAAAGGAAAATCAGAGAAAGTGATTGTCAGATTCAAACAACCTAAAAATATTCAAAAAGGAGAAAGACAAGAGAGTTTTAGATTTACTTGCAAGGAGAACGGACAGAGACGTGCTTCAGTTACGATCTCCTACCGCTCTGAAGCACGTCCTGCCGTACCCTTTCTTTTTTTTTCCCCCTTAGCGCAATCCCTAATTACATAGCTATATCTTGAGTTAATCACATCGCGTTGCTCCTTCTTCTGTTCTCTTGAGTCACAAGCTTGTTGCACCTAAAGGCTGACATAGTGCAGAGTGCAGAGTGCAGAGTTCAGTTCCTGTTTGTTTCCTACTGTAGCTGCAATACAGGAACTGATGAACTCACAGAACAGTGGTGACATGCAGCACAACTAAAACAACTTCACACACATCAAACACAGTAAACATAGGATAAAATATACTAAATATTTCTAATATTGATCATTTTAAGTGGTCTCTCAATTCTTTCCAGAGCTGTAAATATTGAAATATGGCCACAGCTGTACATATTTTTATCAAATATAATTCTGGGGCACAGTGTCAATTTCTTTTCAGGTTAAGAACATATAATCAGTGGGTAAATAGAGAGAAACCTTCTCACCAATATTGACAGGCAGCACAGTTAATATCTGAGCCATAACGCTGAGGTCCTAATGTTAAGTTTAAGAATATCTGATCAGTCAAATAGTTCCCCAGCTAGAAGTCTGAGACGACACCCGATCGCGTTAAATGTGTTTTGTTTTTCTTTTCTTCTAGGATGCCTGTCTGGTTGAGTGCAGTTTTGCTCCTGGCAGCTGTGATCCTCTGCTGCTCTTCATCAGCCACAAACAGATTGTGGGACGACTGGAGAGCTCAGCATGGCAAAGCTTATGACAATCAAGTATGAGTTAGAGAGAAGAAATAAATAAATTTATAATATTCAACACATTTCTTGTCGTACAAATGTGCAAACGTGTTTGATGGGACCGTTTCAGACCGAGCTGGACTTCAGGAGAACAGTGTGGGAGAAAAACCTGCTGTTGATGCTGAGACACAACCAGGAGGCTTCAGCAGGAAAACACAGCTTTACTCTGGGACTGAATCATCTCGCTGACATGGTAGGATGAGGCTCTAGCGGCGGGTCCCGTCCGTCTGCCTTTCTGAGGCCTAGCAAACGAAGCAGAAGAGCAGTGATCTAAAAAGGCGGGCAAGCCAGCTGACCTCAAAACAAATAAGAAATAGTCAGAAAAAAATAGTAAAACTCAGCAATAATTAATGCAGAGCGAAAAATCTGCTTTCTCAAGCCTTTGGCAGCATCTAAGCCAGAGGTCAGCAACCTTCACGACCCTTAGAGCTTTTTTTATCTGCTGAAAAAAAAGTGCATAGAGGCAGGAAAGAAGCATGAGTGTTTCAAGCAAAGTAGCTTTTTTTTTTCTTTTTTTTTTTGTAAAGCCTACTATAGAAAATTTGTTTGGATTTTTCTTTTGAAATAAAGTAAACCATTTCATTTTTGTATTTAAAAGGTTCAATAACATAAACTATTATCACTCTCAGTGGTAAAGTTGTGCATATACTGCATACAAATCCAATGAGAAGGAGGTTAAAATAGGCACGATACGAGCCTGTTTCTGTGCAACTTGCAAGAAAACACTCCATAGAAGGAAAAAATGTAGATTTTTTCTTCAAAAAAATGAAAAATTAAAAGCATAAACAGATATTCAGTTGCAAAGATGAAGAATCTGAATATGCAGGGTCTTTTCTAAAGGATATCACAAGGTGGTTTTTATTTGGTCGGAGAACCTGGGCAGAAATGCCTGGATGGGTGTAGCATGTCAACGCTCTGCAGGAGTCTGGCTCCAATGTTTGGGACGCTCACACAAGCTTTTGGCTCGCTGTCAGAGGACAGAGCACTGCAGAACATTGGAAAGTGCCATCACTGTTCAGCAATATCCATGAATAAAAGAAGACAGAGTGCAGGATGATACTGAAGAATACAGCCAAAGAGCAGAGCAGAGACCCCGTTCAGAAATGGGATTCATTTTAATCTTCTTCTCATCAGCACTTAGTGGGATTTTTAAAAATCCTTTTTTTGTTGTTATTGTTTTGCCTTCCACAAAAAGAAAACACACACATATCTGAGACACTGAACACTTTTCTGAACAAAAGAACATTTTATTAAGCTCAAAACAAAAGCACTGGTCACAATAGTATGATGCAAAAAGTTGGTGACATTTCAACCGGCAGTGGAAATGCTCTCCTGAATATGCCAGACCGTGAAATAACGTACCGAATCCCAGTGAAACCGGGCCCAAGCCATTGTTCCAAAGAAGCTCCTAAATGTGCAGCATAAACACATAACACTCACAAACACACTGGACTGTTTCACGAATACTACAGAGGAAAATGCTCCGCCTTGAATGGTATCAAAGTCAGAAAATAGTTTTTAAAAAATATCTTCCATCTGCATGTTTTTAGTATCCATAAACTTAAAACTCAATTTAAGCTGTAGAAACTTTTACGACGAGTTGCAATTTAATGTAGGATTTGTTAGTCTCACTTTTTGATACACCCATTGTCCCCTGGGTTATTTTGACAAACACTATCCCTGTGTTTTCTGTTGTGTTTCTGCTTTAAGACGGCCGAAGAAGTTAATGAGAGGCTGAACGGTTGGAAGGTGGAGGAGCTTCTCGATCTCAGGAATGACACGTTCAGAGACACAAATGACTCATCACTTCCTGCAAGCGTCGACTGGAGGTCAAGCGGACTGGTCGGTCCCGTCAGAAACCAGGTACTGAATGAGCTGCCGAAGGGAGATCAGCAAAACCTGGAAGACAACAGAAGCTCTAAATATATATATATATATATATATATATTTTTTTTTTGTTCTTTTTAGGGTTTGTGCGGTTCATGCTGGGCCTTCAGCGCTCTGGGAGCTCTAGAGGGGCAGATGATGAAGCGAACAGGCGTCCTCGTGATGCTGAGTCCACAGAACCTGGTGGACTGCAGCGCTAAGGAGGGAAACCTCGGCTGCAGGGGAGGATACATCACCAAGGCCTTCAGCTACATCATTCACAACGGAGGCGTCGACTCAGAGAGCTCATACCCCTACGAACACAAGGTCATCCTCTGAACGCTGACGCAGACCTTCTTTTCTTTTTTCTTAATATTTTTAATTTACTATACTCATCAAAAATAGAATATCCTAATGTCCTTTTTGTCCCCTCTAATGAGTCGCATAGTGTCGAGTTTATCTTTAAGACAAAGGCAAAGATCGTAAACTGAACAGAGAGCGGTGATAACAGCTTGAATAACACATTTTCTACACTTCTAACATTTCCCCGTCTTGTTTGCAGAATGGAAAATGCCGCTACTCGCTCCAAGGCAAGGCGGCTCACTGCTCCAACTTTCACGTCCTTCCACCGGGGAACGAGTTGGCTCTGCAGGCTGCAGTGGCATCAGTGGGACCAGTTGCCGTGGCTGTGAACGCCATGCTGCCCTCGTTCCATATGTACAAAGGAGGTGAGGATGCTGACGGCTCTGAAATCAGGGCGTTTGCCAGGGCTCGCACTTGCAAGTCAACCTTCCTACGTTTTAAGTCAGATTTGTGATGAAATATTTAGAATAAGTTTCATAGATAAAGCTGCAAATAATGTGCAAGTTTTCCTGTTTTATGGTTTGAAGGTGAAAATCAAATAGTTGTGAAAATGACTGATTTTGTTGGTATGAAACTGATTTGAAGAAATATTTTTTTTTTTTATCTATAGAACAGCAGGTTAGCTTCTCCTACAACACTTCACAAGGTTGTGGAGTACAGTAATGAATCTTTGACTTTTCCTCTGAGTACAGTCTACTTGGTTCCTCTCTTAAGCTCTTCTCTTCAGCTCACACACAGGATTTATGTCTGTGGACTGGAAAGTGTTCATTTTATGTTTGGTGAACCGTTTCTGTGTTCTTTTAACCAAATTATTTTAGTCATCCAGCTTAAAGACCCATCGTCCATCCATTCTCAGTTATTTGGCAGAGACAAACATATTTGATTTAAAATTATCTTGTGTTGCTGAGTTTGTGATGCCGATGACCCTACAATGGTTCCAAAAGCATTTGGGACAGGCCCAGCATCACAGAACCTCCAC
>NW_015114121.1:152582-162961 GCF_001443285.1 Poecilia latipinna
TATGTTNGTTCTTTGTTTTAATCTGATCTGAAAGTCCAAACCTCACATGTTTGTATTTGTGATGGTAGGACAGAAATTGGTTATTTTAAAAAAAAAATAACTATTCAGTATTTTTGCTGTATTAAAAAGTTACCATACTCATAACTATTTCAGTTCCTGTTGCTAAATAAATTATTCTCGCAGGTTTATACAACGCACCTGACTGTAACCCACAGCTAATCAATCACGCTGTGTTGGTTGTGGGCTACGGCACAGACGGAGGACAGGACTACTGGCTAGTAAAAAACAGGTAGGGGTGTTTTCACATTTACTTTTTTTTAGCATTTGTTCTTTAACAAAATGATTAAACGTGATATTTATGTGGTTGCAGTTGGGGAACGACTTGGGGAGAAGGTGGATTTATCCGGATTGCGAGGAACAAGAAAAATCTCTGTGGAATCGCAACGTTAGGAGTCTACCCAACGCTGTGAAGTCAACTGAGATTTATTCTGTTTTAATTTTATGTTGCTGGTTTTTGAAAGAAGCACACTGTGCTGTCAGAGCACTACAGAATCTACTAACCACACACTGCTGGTTCAAAAGGTTCTATAGGCCAATATAATATATTTTTAAAGGATTCAGTGCTGCAGGTGGGAGCACTGGGTTCAAATCCTGCTCTGAGGTCTTTTTGCAGGTGGTTTGCATGTTTATCCTCTGCATGAGTCAGTTTTCTTCATGTATTCCAGGTTCCTCCCACATAACTAAATCATGTTAGGTTAATTGGTATTTCTAAATTAAGATATGAGTCCTGTGTGTATTTGTGGTGAACTGGCGACTTGTCCAGTTCCCCCTCAGCTGTGGATGATGAGTGAATATTAGCTTTAATCTGAACTGCTAAAATGCTCTGCAGATGAAACAGATGGAATATTCAATTATAAATTATAAAATTAGTACCTGGACTCTATAAAATGGGACCATTAAACTTTACAGATTTTGTTTTTACATTTTCCAAATTCAAAATTTTGATGCGAACACTTATGTTTCAGGAATGTCAATTTTCCCAACACAGGGCTATCTCTAAATACAGATAAAATGCAACAAAAGGTTGAGAGTAAGTATTTGAGTTTTTGCGAAATGTTTTTTTTTTTTATCAAATTATTCTGCATACTAGGAACTCACAAAAACTAGTCCCTACTGACAATAAACTTCCCTGTTTGTCTTTATTTATACAAACCCATCAGTTTAGATCCAGACCTCAATGTAATTTATAGAGATTTCATCTGATACACAAACACAAAGTAGCACATTATTGTGAAGTCAAAGGAAAAGAATAAATTTTTGTAAAAAAAAAAAAAAAGATTTTGTATGAATAAAACTCTGAAAAGTGTACTTCACATATGCGTTGAGTCATTCCTCTGCCTCCCTGCTCCGCCGTGCCTTCAGACGGGTTTCAACGATGACCACCAGCACCATAATTTTGACCCTTTCCCTAAACATGACTTTAAGTATATGGTATAATCCCTGCTTACGCATCACTAAATCCTCTTTTTACTGGTAGGGTTGTGCTTAAAGAGGAATTAAAAGTGCTTGGGGACTGGTGCAGAAGGCAGGACCTTAAAGCCTTTAACAAACTACAAGCTAAATTCAAGTCATACAAACATTAGAACTGAAACTGTGTGCAAAAAAACGGTGGGATTCATCAAACAGACGAGACACATCTTTAAATGCTTAAATGTCTGACAAAGGTCAGAAACGTCTTTTCTTTTGAATGTGCTCAAGCCCTTTCAGTAGATTAAAAACATGATGGCCAGCTAAATTATTCAGTGTTTGGAACAGACACAAATAGCTCAACAGTCTTCTTTTAAAAACTGTGTGCTATTTTCAAGCAAAAATAAATAAATAAATAAATAAATAAATAAATTTTCTTGTTGCATTTTTGTTTCTCAATGCAAAAAGCATTTATGAGAAAACACATTTTCTAAAACATTTTTCAAAGGTGAAAATATATATTTTTTTAAACTCAAGGGAATTGACGTAGCAGTAAGAAGCTGATCTAGTTTTTGCTCTCCGTTTTCAGGAAGTATTTGTATCATAATGTGATGCATTTTCTAAGTAAAAAGAAAAAAAGAAATACTTGTGTGTTGCTGAACCTGGTTACCTCCTGCTGTTTTAACTTGATAAATAAAAACCAGATCTGTCTCCATCGTGGGCGGTGACTGAGGACTCGCTCACCATCTCCTCCTCCAACTCTCTGAGGTTGCATTCCCTTCAGAAGAGAATCCTAAAACGATTCAGTAACAAAACCGTGTGGATTATTCAACGCAGGTGCCGCTTTAATTAATCTTTCTCTAAATTTCCAAAACTATATACATTTTTTGCTTTCATTATTATTCCTTGACTTTGCGTCAACTGGAAAATAAGGTTTATTTTTGATTAAACTTACACATCAGTCAAACTAAATGAGTTTCTGAAAGTATTCAGACTTCTATGACTATTTGATGTTTGGTTTCCTGTGACTGAATTTTATTCAATCATCACATAACAGCGCGAAGGCAGTAAAACACAAACCAATCTGTGCTGTAAATAAAGTGACAGACATAAATATATATATGTTATATATATATATATGTATGTTAGATTCACTGCAGAGGTGTGTCTTTTTTTTCATCCGAAGTTGTGTGTAAAAAAAATAAAATTAAATGGGCAAAAAAGAGCTGAGAAACCTTCTTCCATCTCCTCTGTGGATGATCTGGGACGCATTCACGGCTGGTTTTTGCTGCCACCAAGTGGACAGAAAACGCCTAACAGCTACTGCATGGCGATTTGCAGGTGTGAAGCAAGCGTGGAGTTAAATACTCGCTGAATGAGCCTAGAAACAGTCTGGTTTCTCCCCTTGGCAGCTGCACAGGTCAGTGATGGTTTAACCCTCTGATGCGTGAGTGACTGACAATACAGTCTTCCGTGAGTGGGTCCTTTTTGACCCGGGTTACAATCAATGTGTTTTTATGCTACTTTTGTCATTTTGATTCAAAATAATGTTTTGTATAATACTTTCTTCTGTGTTTTATTTCACACAAGTCATAAAATGACTCATGCTGTTAATCTTGAGGTGAAGCAATCATCAGGAAGAGCATTTTAATATTCAGGTGATATTGGCTCATTGCAATATTTGATACACAGATCAAATGAAACCTGTGGCTTCATGTGGCTCTGTTTTTTTTTTTAAAGGATCAACTTTTATGTGCAATAGTGTTACGAGAATAGATAATGCTAGAGTTTCTTCTCCCCAAGGCAACAGATGGCCAGTAGTGTGATTTAATGCAATTCCTGTGGAAATATTCTAAATTCAAAGGAAATTTCAAACTGAATTTAGACTTAGATGTATCAAAATTACCTTTATACGCAATGCAAGACATTATTTTTTTTATTATTTTTATTTTCATTATAATTTTCCTCATAGAACTGGATAACTGGCACAAATGTGCAAAACCCAGCATAAAGAACAAGTCTCACAGAAAATACATACAGCACCTTTTCAGCATCACCAAAATAATCTCAATATCCATGATAATAAATACTATATTTACCAAGATCTTCAATCTTCATTTACAAAACACAAAGACAACACATAATAGATTTTTTTTCATATTTAACTTTTTAGAATTGTTTCCTTGATCTTTTTTTCCCCACAAAGTCTGTACTTTTACATAGAAACATTTACAGTTTCCACACACAATACACTGAATTTTGAAGTGAACTTACATTTAGAGAAGAACCTTTATTAGTTAATAAACAGATCAGAGTCAAACTGAATAAAACACAAATGTAAACTCCTTTTATCCCACATAAAATGAAGGATTCTCGCTGTTCTCTGCAAATGAGTGTTTTTCCGGGACGGGTAGATCCTTTTTTTTTTTTTTTTGGTAAACAAGTCATTCAGAACCCATCTGTATGTTCATAGGAGTTGATCAGACAAATATCATGCCATGAAAACACCTTTAACAGACCACCATAATCAAGGGAAGTAATTCTGATGTCTATATGCTGCCATGAAACTCAAACCAGAAATAAGTTTTTCATTTGTATATGTATAGATTTTACAGATGGCAACAGTTGGTTACATTTTGGACAGGAGCTTACACTTTAACAGAAAACTTTTTTAATAAGTCATGGCCCTTCTTATTGCTTACCTGTCCTCTTTTCTTCCATAAACTCAAACAAGTAGGTTCATGTGATTTCTAACTTTTCGTGCATAATTTATGCACATTTTTGGCTCCCGTTACTATTGCCTCTTCCCGGCCTTCCCTATCTTGTATCTCTGACAAGACTGATGTGTTTCGAGCTGCATCATCTTCAGATATTTATTGATAAACTGTATGAGTGTACTAAGGTAACTTGGGTCCAAGCTGTACAAGGAGATGAGTTACCGTCGACTAACTGTCATGTCATATAATCAAGTTCGACCAACGTTGACCCCACTTTGATAAAGAACAATCATTGCAAGCAAACAGATCTATGTCATCATACAACAATGAAAAACTCTGCTTCTCTTGCTTTAGACAAAAACAGCTGGCATACAGGACATCCAAGAGATTAGACAATACGATACAAACATGCATCAAGATCGGCTGGATACAGAAATCTGATGGGTAAAAAAGTTATTTTTGTGGATGTTAGTCATGCTTTTGCTTTGTGTTTAATCAGTCAGGTCATGTTTAGCTTCATTTAAAGCCTTTTCAAAGACATTAAAATCTATGCTGATGAAAAAAAATCAAATTAACTAAACATGTGAACCATCATGTTTAGTGATTTTTATTTTTTTTATTCAGTCAGTTTCTATTGAAATAAGCTCAAATATTTGATTCAATAAACAGCTAGCTTCACTTAGCATTGTAACAAAAAATTTTAACTGAGGTATGTAGATGGTATGGTAGGTATGTAGATGCAGTTTTTATGGGAGGTATGAAAGATCAATAGAAATCAATAAATGGATCATGAACAAACTCAGTTACTTTTAAAGAAATAACTCATGTCAGTTTTATCTGCTGCTTTCACAACTTGCTGTATTAGCTAGCTATGCTACATGGCTAACGCTAGTTGCACATGAACTAGCAACAGTTTTTGTTCATATGTGAAAGAATAAATGTAGTTGTATAAAGTTACTGTATGTCTGGCAGCCTTGCATTTCCAATGCTAATATGTTTGCACCACATGTGCTATGCTAAACTATGCTAACAGAAGTAAAGAGCGGTCTGACTTTTTGTTTTTGGAATGACATAAAAATAACAAGTCTGCAGTGTTTTTAAGTTTATATTATGCAGTTATTTCCTTTACTTTAAGCCCTAATGTTTTAAAATGTATTCTTATGTTGTGTTTCAAAGATTGTTTTGGTTTTTTGGGCAAGTCCACTTCGCTAATGGAAAAAAAAGTAAGCTACTGTTAAGTACTTTTATATCAATAATATATTAATACAACTATAAATAGAAAAAATAGAGGAATTTAAAAACAAATTTATGAATTTCATTTTTCTCTTTACTTTAAAAAATATGTGTAGTAGTAAACAATTGTGTGAAAGTAATTATCTTGATTCGTAATAAGAACCGTCTCCTATTTGTTAACAACATATTCCTTTAGAAATTCATCTCCTCGTTCTTTTGCAGATTTAATTTTATGCCACCCACAACTATAAAATAACAGTACGCTACTAGTAAACACATGTACACAATTTAGAGGATGTGTTAAGGTCAAAATCTCACACTCACTGATTGTCAGCACACATGATGATGTGAAACCTCAGACAAATGACGCCAAGAATCAATAATAAGCACAATCCATTTTGTATTCAGAATGCTTTAGTATTAAGTTGGAGAGCGGTGCAGTGAGAGATAATTTTTCAGTAAAAACTTAATACGGTGAGGAATGACTGAACAGGAGCCCTTAAAATTAACTCACATCTTCCCTATATGCTCTGCTGCCTATATTTAGTTTTGGTCCCGTTTGTTTAATGGCCAAGGTGATAAAGGAAGGACTTGATCTGATCCCAAGTAGAAACTGCTGCAGTTTTCTGTCTGTCTGTGCCATGACATGCTCTGCACTATGCGCTCAATCATTACCAAACAGCTATCAATGCCAAAGAAAGAGCATGAAACAGCAGAAATGCTAAACGTTAAATTGTACAACGTTTGAAGCAGCACATCCTGGACTGGTGTGTTTGTAGGTGTATTCCCAAATAAATACATTTAAAGCTGCAGAGTTTTATTTATTACAGAGTCTTAGAACTAATTTTAATCATTTTAATATAATATCACAGTGAGTCTTGGTATCTGCAAATCACTCACTGACCTCCAGGACAAAAAAAAAAAAATCAGATTGGGGAATTTTGAATACAATAAGAAACAAATCATCTTTAGGATAAAACTACCTAGACCTGCTTAAGGTCTGGGATTTCCTCCTGAGTCTGAGGACATAAGATGACATTAAGAGTTGTTTTGAATCTTTATGACTACAATAAATCAAAATATGAAAACATTCTGCTGACATAGAAACAAGCAGTCAATTCGATCGACGTACATTAACCTTTTTGTGAAGCTAACTCCAAAACCTGATTTTCACCTAAAAACAAACACTTCAACCTCCCAGTTTTTCCATCCACAAAAGCTCAAACACAACTGGCTCCCTTAAAACACACAGCTAATGCAGACAAAAAGCACATTATGGTCTCCTCTCACACATAAACATTTGACCAAAATCCATCCCTCTCACCCATGAACATCCACAGACTGTCACACACAGGGAGGGTAAACACCAGCTTGACACGGAGGAACTAGATCTAAGAATCCTGTGAAATGCATCTCCGTCTGTTTGTCTGAGGAAATCAGCTTTACTGAAATGTTTTAGTGGGTTTTGGTAGGTAATACCAGCTTCCAGCGGGCCTGGCAGTGATGAACTGAACTATTAGAAAACAGTATAATAAGTAACAGCTCTGTAAACCAGTCATGGAGATTAAGACACACGAGTAAAGAAGAACGCTGCGATTTCAGCGTGCATGAGCTAAATCTTTCCCACAACAAATGCTTCTTCTTTTCAGTATTTTCTGCCACTCCACTGTGACTGTGTCTTAGTACAAATACATATTTAACCACCTTTGTAGGATTAGACTTTTGTAATACCTGTCAGAGCAGCTGAAAATAAGCCACAGGTGTTGAGATTTCTTAAAAAAAAACAAAAATGTTTGCTCTTCTTTAATACCTGACATTGAACGATGCAATCCACATTTCAAAGGATTCTGGGCTTACAATAGGGGGGCAGGCAGTCTCTACTGTTGCTGTGAAACGAACGGGCAGCGCTGAAGCTCTCGCGGATATTCAGGCCTATCACTCTCTCCCTCCTGCTGAACTCTGCTGCCTACTGCTGGTCGTCTGCCTTACTGCAACACCTGGCCTCTCGTCTCAGGCAGCTTTGTCGCGAGGAAACTGCCGGCGGCGAGCGCTCCGCCGGCGAATAAGATGGGTACGGCCTTCGTGATGCCCACGAACGACTGGAAGATGCTGATGCCCAGAACAGCTGCCAGTTTGCAGAGGGCGTTCAGGAAACCGAACGCTGTGGTCCTGAAGACAAGAACAGAGAGCAGCTATCAGTTCCAAAATGTAGAATATTTTAACATAAAGTTTTGTGGAAAAGTCCTAAATCATTCCTCCTTTTGTATCCAAGTAGGAATGCTTTCTTGTCATCTCCTCAAAAAGCTTTCTGAAGGTCTTTTTTATACATCCACTTACTTCTGACCTATGACTCATCCAGGTATAAAAAGCCTCCTTCTGTATTTTTCGGACTATAAACCGCTACTTTTTTCCTAAGCTTTGAACCATGCGGCTCATAGCCCGGTGCGGCTTTTCTGTGGATTGAACTTCAACCACCAGGGGGCTCTTTAGCAGGAAGTAAATCATTGGAAGTCAAAATTGAAAATCAAAGAAGAAAGTGCTGATTTTCATTTAGAACAAGCACATGTAGCAGCAAATTTAGGACGCAGCCCTGTGCTGCCTCCTTGTGGAAAACCGAGAGCGGTGTGGCTTATATATGTACATTTCCAGTTAAAAAAAAAAAAGACTTTGTGGGTGTGGCTTGTAGTGAGGTGCGCTCTATAGTCTGGAAAAAACGGTATATACTGTACTGAAATCCTTAACTAATGACGTTTGTATACATAGCAGAGATGTTCTGATTTTTTTTTATGTCGTAACCACAAACTTTGATGCATTTTATGTACGGAGCAACACAAAGTATTGCATAATTATAAATCGATAAATTATTTGGATTTTTTAATTTTTTTTTACAAGTAAAAATCTAAAATGTGTGGCATACATTTACTAAGGTGACGTTTAAATTTTACATAATATTTGTAATATTTAAATACTTGATGTAAATAATCTAATTATTTTGTTTCTTTAATTCTCTGCTATTTTTTATTTAATTGTTTTTTTAAAAATCTATTTCTCTTATTTTTTATGTTCTCACTAACTGTTTTGTAACCATTAAGTCCCTTGTTTTATGTTTCATTGGGTTTTATATTTATTGACAATCGCAGTGGAAACAAGCTCTTTTGTGTTTTGCGTCTTTTCAATATTACTGTCACAAAGATGCGATTTGGTTCCATTTTGTATAGCTGAATCAATTTAAAAAATACAAAAGATAACAAAGAAAACAATAAAAACAGACATTTTGAAAGACATTTGATTTGATTTGATTGGGTAACTATTAATAAAAACCACTTCGAGCAATAAAAACACCAATAGAAAGGAGTTTGGTGTCATAATGTTGTAGCATAAAATCTGCTTTTAGATGTAAAAACATTTACCAAACATTGTTTTAGAATCATAAAGTACTTGTTTTGAATAAAAACAAAAACTGCAGGATTTATTCCAACAAAAAAAAAAGATTTAAAGGTGATCATTTAAAACAAACAGTTTTCACTTCTGGCACCTCAGTCAGAGGGGTTTCCATAGTTACCGATCCAGAAACGATTAACTATGAAGCTGTTCTGTGCTGCTGTTGTGCTACCTTTTATCTGACGGGTACAGCTCCACCGTTATCACATCCAGGGCGTTCCACGAGGCGATGCTGATGCCACCAAACAGACACAAGAGGGCGATCATCCCCGACTCGCTGTTGCCGAACATCAAGAAGAAGCAGCTGACACAGGATATGATGCTAGATCCCGCTGGGGAAGAAGAAAAAAAACATAACTTTTAAATCAATTTTGCAGTCATACCAAATGTTGATATTCATACTTGATTGCGTTTGCCTACCCAGCATCCTCAAACGGCCAATTTTGTCCATCAAAAGCGCAGACACAATGTTCCCAGGGAGCACAGCTAGTGTACCGAGGAAGTTGACAAAGTATATCATGTAGGCGTTGTTGAAGTCATCGCTGAAGTCCAGCATACAGCCCTCTTTGTTGTGGAGGAACGTGCTGTTGATCAGCTTGCAGTTGATGAACCTGTACTTGAACAAATCTGAGGAGGGAAAGAAGTTGCATAATTGTTCCCACTAAGGACTGCAACCTCAGAGATTCGGATCAAAGGTGAAAACTAAAACTAAAAATATTGCAAGATGTGGCGTTTCCAGGTGCTTTTATGTGAAGTCCGTATCTAACCTGACACAGACGTCTCTCTCAATTGATTGGATGAAAATCAGGAATCAACCTCCATTTTCAAGTCCCGCCACACATTCCCAACTGAATTTATGTCTGGACTTTAATTAGGCCATTCTAATATATAAAATGCTGATCTAAACCATTCTGTTGTCCGTGTATGTTTATGGGGGCCATCCCACTGCAAAGTGAACCAGTCTCAAGTCTAACCTGCATCCCTCCAGAACCATCCCGTTCACTTCTGATTTGTTCTTTATGTTTATAATCTTTGGGGTAGAAGCATTGTTTTTATTTATTTGTTTTTATTTTTTTAATTTTAGATGTTGTAGAGCTGAAAGGATGTTTGCTCTTACTTTTTCACTTTGTGAAAGTTATTTTCATGAGTAACCATAGCAACAAGAAGTTGCCATGGTTATGCAACAACCAAAAATTCCAGAGTAACGAAAAAAATAAATAAAACAATAGCACCGCCTTCTGATTCTCCCAGACCTGCATTGGCCTGAAGAAAATATGACACAATGGCTTGCCATATTTCTACTGCTTAAATTTAAACTTGTGCACACTGTTGATTTAAAACAGACAAGGGATTCTGTAAACTTCTGCATGCCATCATTGCAAACTGTTCCTGTGTTGCTGTTATTGCTATTACACAAGCCATGTTTTCCTGTTGCAGACATATTTCAGTGATTCTTGAGAATAGGGACAAAACCGGTCCTATGGATAAAACACAAAATTTGAATAAAATATACACAAAATA
>NW_015114121.1:167213-177115 GCF_001443285.1 Poecilia latipinna
ATATGGGAAAATTAAAACCCATTTTGTCCCTATTCTCAAGAATCACTGATTTGTCAGCATAAGGAACAATTTAAATGCTGAATGTCATTGGAATTTAAAAAAACAATCAAAATATGAGATTAAATGACTCCTCTAGCTTCAGTTTATCCATGTTTCTGTCGGAGCTGCTTATGATTAGTTTTACTTGTAGATCTCCCCAAGACGGTGTTAAAACTACAGTCATCCAATGCTTTCAAAAAATAAAATAAAAAAAGTTTTATGGAGCAGTGACGGAAAGAAAAGAATATGTCGTTGGCTTCAAGCGTGAGAGGAAAGAGGTTGGTGCTTTCCCTGAGAAAAATAGGCAAGAATAAATCTGTCACAGCTAAGAATGAAGGGCTGCAAAATGTCAACAAAAGAAGCGTTAGAGGCTCTCAGATGTGATTCCCAGCTTCGACTCTGACATGTTGATTTAGACCTTTGGCAGGAATCAAAACCACAAGCAGAGGCTGGTCACAGGAGCCTTAAAGTGAGTCTGTCTCCACCCACATGGATAAGTTTGTCTCATGTTCCCTGTTCGATTTATGCTCTCTAAATCTCAAAGAGCCGCTTCTCATCCAATCCCGTCAGCCCATTTCTGTGCTGGATTTGTTTGTGTTGCCGTGGTTACGATTGATGCAGCTAAAGAGTAACCCAGGGTAACAAGCATCACAGGGTTTCTGCTGTTTCTCACTGCTCTTCTTTTTCTGGGTATTTCACTGTAAAATCGAATTATTAATTTATGCATATTCATTTTAAGCAAACTAATTTCCATGGATAAATGCAAACTGTAAATGTAAGAGTTTGTGTTTATTTCACAGAAATCAGAACACTACTTACTGACTCGAGTAAAATTAGTCTTCCTCATTTCTTACTGCAGTCCTTCTTGTTTGTGCATCGTTATATTATGTAAAAGTGACATTCCCAAATAAATGTTTTCTCGGATCTTCTTTTCTATTCTAATTTCCATCTTGATGAATTATAGGGATATAAAAAAAGACAAATACAGTCTTGTTTCTGCTTTCGCTTGTCTTGCCAAACTGTTGTTTTGTTTTGTTTTTTTGTTTTTGTTTGCTCGTTTTGCAGGGGAAATTCAAGGGACAGAGACAAAATATCACATTGTCATTATGATTATCGGTCCTGAAGCATGACCGAGCAACAGCTCTAAAATTAAAACCATGCTCCCCACCAAATCACGTTTAACTAATATTTGCTATAATAGTATTTACCTGTGTTGTAGAACAAGGTGGCGATGAAGGTGCAGTTCCTGAAGAACGTGTGTGTGGAGGTGACGTCCTCAAAGTAGCACTCCTCAAACACAGAGTCTTCAAACACCATGGACTTCATCTTCAGGCTGAGGAACCTGCACACACAAGCTTCAGATAACTCAATTGCACTACAGACTTTTGAATAAATAATTCCTCTCGTGACAGGGGTGTCAAACTCCAGTCCTCAAGGGCCTCTGTCCTGCAACTTTTAGATGTGCCTCTGCTGCACCACACCTGAAAAGAATAATTAGGTCATTAGCAAGGCTCAGGAGAACCGATCTACACAGGGAGGAGGTAATTAAGCCATTTCATTCCACTGTTTTTTACCTGTGGCACATCTAAACACTGCAGGACAGCGGCCCTTGAGGACTGGAGTTTGACACCCCACATTGTGAATGACAACCTGAGACCAACAGGTTAAGAATCGGACTTTTCACACAAATGCGTACGTTGGATTAATCTGACTAAAACTTTTGGAAAAAGCCTTCACCGTCACAACGTGTCACTGTTCCTGTCCCTGTTTTATTATGTTTAATCGTGCACTTTAAAGGGAATGATGATTTTCACAAAGTTTAAAAGCTTTTGAAATGATTCATAATTGATTTATGATCAGTTCTAAAGTTTACACAATGATCCAATAGCTTTAAATTCTCACTTGTCTTTTCCTTCCTCAGCTTCTGGCAAAAACATAACGTTTTTTGGCCAAATATTCTCTCTGATTTTAGATGATTTGCAGCTGGAAGGATTTTTCTTGATACATTTTTATTTATGGACATTTGCTATGATGCATAATCAAAGAAATGAGGCGGTTTGCAACTGGAAGCAGCTGATTAACATCCCAAAAGCAGAAATAATGCTTCAACTGCATCCACAAATCCTTAGATTTGCAGTAAAACAGACTGCTACATGAGATCAGCCTTGCCCAGTCAGTATCTACAACAACCTTTTGAAGAAACTCTGACAATATAAGTTATAACAACATTTAATTTCCCTTTAGGATTAATGGAGTATTTTTGAATTTGAATTGATCAGAGGGGGGAGTCACTAAACACGTGATGTACAGTATGTGCCAGATGAAAAGACCTTCATAGACTTTTGATTTTAGTCCATTTAATTGGTATTTTGAAGATTTAGATCCAAATAGACTTTTGTTTTTTATGTTCTGGAAATGAAACACATTTGCGTGGTAAATAATTGGTTGATTTTTGATTTTGTTATAGTCTCATCCCAATATGATCTTGAGTTTCAATTGAACTGTCAACAATGTGATCTTCAAAAGAACCATTTCAATCATATGCAAATATAACTCATTTTATCTAACAGAGGTTATCATGTCCCACGTTTGCTACACATCAGAGTAAGAAGAAAGCCCTACTTGGCATTAAAATAGTATCCATCGCGATGGACTTGGTTTTCCAGGGTGAAGTTAAAAGTGACGTGCTCCACTCGCTCCTTGGTGAAGGTCTTTGTCCGTGATTCATATTCCTGCTTCTGGATGTACTTGATCATGTCAGGGAACCACACCGTCAGCCCGTAGTAGCTGCAAGGTTTTTTGAAGACAAGACAGATGGAAGAAGCACCACAATTAAGCAGGATATATATGTGAGATACTACAGGAACAGTGACGGGGCTCTTCGGTTCACCTGAAAGACATGCTGAACCAAACAGCCATGAGCATAAAGGTGGTCCTTTTGTATTCAGGGCTAAAGCAGGCAAGAATGTTTTTGCGTATCTGCAGCGTGTGAAGAGAGAAAACACAAGATTAATTTAAAAGACATAAATCCTTATCTGGGTTTGATCTAATTACTCTTCAAAGCTAATTTCTAAGCTTTGCATATGAATGAAATTTGAGAATCAAAACCAAGTTCCAACCCTCGTTGTTAAGTGTTATTTATTCAGGACGGAGGGTGTAGGAGTTGCATTTAGCAGAAAGTAGGCTGAATACATCAAAATCTAACAGAACTGTGTCACAGTGCTGTGGCTGTGCTGCAGATTGTGACATAAAAAAACAATCTGGGTTTAAAAAAAAAAAAAAAGCACATTTGTAACTCTGACAGTTTTACCAACCTGTTGGGAGAGACTCATAATCTTCAGCCTGTAGCGCTGCCAGACGGGGGTGTCGGTGCCAATGTCCACCAACTCATCAACCTGCTTCACAGTCTTTATTGTGGTGACCTTGGAGTAACCAGACACAAGACAGTCAGAGGCTTTCATAGAAGCCAATCCAGGAAATATGTTTAAAAATAATCATTGAAAACCTTGTTGGCTTAAGCTTATTTCATATAAAAACTACGTAGAGAGAAAATATTTGCCCCATTACAGTTCTCTGTGTTTTTTTATTTTGTTGTTGTTGTTCTTGTCAAACTTACGTACTTCAGATCTTTATTGACAAAGATAACCAGAGTAAATACAAAAAGCGGTTTTCAAAAGATTTATTAAATGTTAAACATATTTTTATGTTGATATAATTTGGTACTGCACAAATAAAAACCAATTTGATTTTACTAATAAAACAAGATTTAAGCTCACAACTCAATTCATTTTCTGACCCTTCAGAGCCTAGAAGTCAATTAAACAAATAAGCAATATATAAATTATACAACACAATACATTCTGAATGTTGCACAGTAATGATACAGGTAACTGCAAGATTGCGAGACGTTTTTCCCAGCTAGCATTTATGAAGTGATGTTTATTGTCTGTCGCCTCTTGGAATCTTTTTTCAACTTTTGGTTTCAGTGATTGCAACAACTATTTCTTGAGGATACTCACAGTGAACACCTTCTCTGGGTATCCTTTCGCTCTCATGTTTGTGTCATGAACTTGCTTCAGAATCATCCAGCCTTCATCATGCTTCCCATTCTGTTTTGAAGAGGAAGATAAAGACGTGTCACCAAGAAAGTAAATTTAAAAATATATATATTCCACCAAGTGTTTAAATCGGTAAAATCTCAAGCAATGTGTAAAGCTCTAAAAAGACTGATTGTCATCTGTTATGCACACCTCTAAGTAGAAGCGTGGGCTCTCAGGCATGGCGTTGAGTGCGGCGATGGCGGCAACAGAAGGAAACGCACAGACCAGCACAAACACTCGCCAGCTGTGGAACTGATACGCTGAGCCCATCTGGAAACTCCACCCTTGGAAGTAAAGACAAATAACAACAAAAGACATTTAACCAAACAGAAACAGGGAAATTAGTTACAACCATACGTCAGTATAAAGTCAAAACTTATACTGGTGAGTTAACAGGCTGAAACACAATATAAAGACAAAATATCTTGTCTTTGTTTGCTCAGAGGGGTGAGTTTCAGCTCACAAACAGTTTTTTTTTTTTTCAGTGACTGTGTGTAACATGCAATAATTAACCAGATGGTGTTTGGCCGAAAATGGATCTCTGCAAAATACCGCCTTCATGTTTTGGATCATTCGATGAAAGTAAATCAGATATAGCAGCTCCACATATTTGTTCATGGTGCATGTTCACGTTACTGAGTCACTTGAAGTGGGTGTTATAAGTACCTCCATTGTTACAATTGCTGGAAAAAAGACAACTAGTAATAGAGAGAGAGAGAGAGAGAGAGAGACAAATATGGGGGGTTAATTTTTTTGTTTGTTTTTAGTTTTTAGTGAAAATGAGTGGTTATAGAGTAGGCCACTTAAATTTGTCTTTAAATCACAAAGGGCTACAAAGATTCAAAGATTATTTGAATTTGAATTAACAGGATCCTTGCAAGATTACATAAAAATTATGCTAGTTTGCAAGCCGTAGTGCAAGTCCAAAACAATTTTTAAAAAATGACAAATAACAAATGTTGGCAGAGCAGGACTGCAGAATGGAGGCAAACTTTATATATATGTTTACACAGATTAGACAGTAAAAGCCTGAGACCAGGGGGCTGGAAAGGAAGACTAGAACTGACTCAAATCAACAAGCAGCACACAATGAATTTGGAAGTAAATCTGAAAAGACTGTAGAGCCCAACATGTTGGCCTTAACGCTCCTTAAAATCTCTGTGTCGTGATCATTTGTATTTCCATGCTCACCATAGTGTGGGATGATGGCCCAGGCCATGGCGGACGCATAAATTCCTCCAATCATCCAGAACATGCAGAGCCAGCTGAGGTGCTCGCCGCGCTTCTCTTGGGACAGAAATTCAGAGTAGTAGGAGAACACGATGGGAATGGAGCCACCAATTCTGTAAAGGTCAGAGTCCAAAGATCAGCGTTGGGGAGAGGTGTTTTAAATCATTGTAAAAGAAAGTATAACTTTATTTTTAATTTGTTCACTTTATAGCCCAAAATGCCAGAAAGCATTTGTGTAGTGGTTCTTCGCCCTGCGACTGTCCTGTGTGTTTTCAGAAATTCCCCTGCTTCATCTTATTTGCTTGCAATGAATGGATGATTAATCTAAGGTATTTGCTGCCAGATTGAGGAGATAATTCAGCCATTTTAATCAAAATTGCTGCAGCAGGAAGTTATTTAAAACCACTTATATTATCTGGACCAGTGACACAAGACGACAGTGAATGTTTGGCAGAGACAGTTTGACTTGTTGACTTTTATTGTGCTTGTTTTGTTGTCTCGTTCGGTACCAAATAACTTTGCTATTGTTGCTTTAAATCATCCACATAGTTGCTATTTATTCCGCTGCACAGGACACAGACTTTTCTGATTTTGTTTAAAGAGTAAAAGTTACAGTGTCTTTAAAAGGTTCAATGTATTTTCAACTAAGCTGTACATCATCCAATGTTTAGCTGTAGTCTGCTCGTAATAAACAACTTCTAATTTGTCTTTAGGAACTTTGTTACTAGAGGCTTGTTGTACGTTATTCCCAGTGAGAGTTTCTTTGGTCCTGTCGCTAATAAATAAAAAGAGACAAGCAAAAACCTGAAACCAAGGAACTGCTTGACCTTAAGATGATTGATCTGCCTTGAGCCTCGAGGAATCAATACAAAAATACAGTTCTTACTCAGTACATACCAGAATGTGTCACTGTTGGCATTTTTCATTTAAAAACTCAAAGCACTAGGAATAAATTGTGTATTTGTGACTGGCTGCAAGTAATAAAGTGCCTAGAGATTTAAAATCAATTCTTCTCTTAGCTGCCTGTCATGTATAGACACAACAGTGGTACTCTGAGTTTAAGACCATAGTTATGTTTGATTTATGGAAGAAAACATTCTTCTAAGCAGCTTTAAAAATGAATGATGAAGATGACTTTAAGGGATTATGAAGTCTGGCTGCTTGGAAGCAAAACATAAAGACATAAGGGATGACTCAAGCTTCTCCTTCTGCCCTGTGTGATCATAGAGTAGGTTATTGATTGTAACTAACTGGGAATGATGTTGACCTTTCAATTCACCAGTTCAGATGAAGTGGAAAATACTGGAACAACAATAAAACTCTACAGGACAATAATTGTTCTCTTAGGGAATAAGAGAGTTTTACATTGATTTTGTGTTACAAACATCAAAAATACTATCAAGTGGGGTGGAAAACATTACTAATCCAATTACAGAGTGATGTTCAGATAGTACGTGACGTGCTGGATAGAGGAATTCACAAAAAGAGTTAAAGGTGCAATTACCCAACACCCGAGAGGAGGCGGCAAAACAGAAAAGTGCTGTAACCCTGAACGAAGGACGAGAAGAAGGAGAAGATACTGTTGATGGACAGAGAGATGATGAGGGACTGCCGACGGCCTATCCGGTCTGCCATGGCCCCCCAGAGGAAAGCCCCAACCATCATCCCAAAGTACACGATGAGGCCTGTCAGGAGAGCAAACGAAACGTTTTAGCTTTCAACATTTGATGTTTACAGACTTTTTTCTATCAGCCAATTCTGAGCAAAAATGCTAATTCACTGTCTTATTAATCTTTGATATTATGTCCTTTACCTGTGTGGTGTTTGATTGCTACCGAGTGTGTTGAGGCTGATTAAATAAGGAAAGGTCTGGATTCTAGCAGTGTGGAGCCATGAGCGAAAGAAGGTCAGATATGGAAAGTGTGAATGAGGACAAAACGTATTTGAAAGTAAGATTTATACGTTGAGTAATGCTAATATGGTTCTGTATATGCACTGTAAAAAAAAAAGAAAAAAAAAAGGTGTGTTTAAAGATCATTTGGGATTTCAACAAATGGGCTAAGATATCCTCTTGGTTCAGGTTTCCTAGTACGGCATGCAGTTTCAAATTAAATCCTTTGTTGTGAAGTTATTTGAACCTCTTTCCTCAAGCATCTTACTCCAGCAGTTTGAAGGGATACACCACATTTGAATTTAACAATTGAAATATTTGCCCTTACCAGGTTGTTGTTCTGTATCAATTAAATTGCCATAGCTGGCTTGGTAGGAAAACAATCAGTAACATTTGGGAAAGTCCTGAAAAATATCCTTTAAGTTCCATAGAGAAAGTCTTTAACTTCAGGAAAGTAAGTCCCAAGAAAGTTGTAGAAAGTACTCATTTAGTTTCTAGAATAACAATTTCCAAGGTACAAATTCTAGTCAATTGTCCTGTAAGTTCAGAAAGTAGCCAGTAAAATCCTACAAGTTTCTACTAAGTTTTTGTATTTTATGTAAACTGGATTATGAAGCTGTAAGTTCCACAAAATAACCTCCAGATTTTTGGAAAGTATATTGTGCATTCAGGATTATAACTCGTAAATTATGTCAGCGTTAGATGTCCATGATCCCTCTTTCTGATCAGCTGGTAAAGGTTTTTAGAAAGTACTTTAAAATCAGAGAAATACACAAACGTTTCAGACAATTTCTGGGAAAGTATCTTCTGAGTTCCTGAAAGTAACCAGTAAGGTAACTAGCTGGTGAGTTCACTGAACGTTTTGGAAACCAACCTGAAAAACTGCAGACTTTATTCTGTTAAGCCATTAACATTTCCTGCCTTCCTGTGTAACCTTTTCCCTAACAGTCATTGGAAAATTAAACAGAAGAGCTCTTTCTTTGTCAGAATTCAATTTTTTATCTTGCTCTTGTACCTGCTCTAGATTATCTCCCAAAATTTTCACGGAGCATAAACAGAGATGGATCTCCGGGAATCTATTAGCAGCAAAGTGTGCGGCATCATTCCTGAGAACGTAAGTCTCTAAACCATTAATAATAAATAAAACTAAGACCACCGCTGCAGCTAGAGTTGAAAATTCCCCAGAGACTACTGGCATATGTGGAACTGACTCAAAATAATCATCAGTACACGTGTGAACAGCGTGATGAAGGAACATGTCGCCAAGAGCAACAGTGAGTCATTGAAGTGTTTTAAATAGGACTTGAACAAGTACCTTAATCTCTGACACACAGGAGTATGTTCCCTCAGAAATGATCACCAGTGGAGTCTTACCAAGCATGCTTTTGCTGGGTTCAGACAGACACATGTCCTTCTCTGCACTGGGGAGGACAAACCCCACCACGAAGATTTCCACGCCATCGGCCATCAGTGCCAGCCCCAGCACGAAGTACAGGGTCCACTGGAACTTCCCGTGGCCGCATTCCTGTAAAATGGTCTCGTACTGCTGAGCCAGCTCCTCCTGGTCCTTCCGCCTCGCCGCCTCGGATGCCCCAACATCTTTGAACTGCTGAGCCCCGGCTGTTATTGACCCAGGACCTCCGGCCAGGTCGCCTTTCCCAGAATCGGCCCTGGGGATTCCTTGGTACTCCCCCTCGTAGATCTCGTCGTCCTCGTCATGGCCCTCGGTGGAGTCACTGTGGCCACCCTCGTCGTCGTTGGCGGCCTGGCTGTCGCTGCGGTAGTAGCCTCCTTCTTGGCTCCCCTGCATAGGGTAGTCATCGTCGTCCTCTTCAAAGCGGCTGTAGGACCTCTTGCTGTACTCGTCGCTCATCCGATCCACCGAGCGGCCAACTTTCTTTGAGGCTTGCCGCTTGACTTCTTTTGCAATGTCTTTGGCACCTTTTATGAAAGCAGTCCGGTTTTGATAGCCGTCCTCCATTTTAAAGACAATTTAGAAGAAGCGATACAGGAAAAAGATCTTGCTGAGAGGCCTCTGAAGGTGAAGGGGGGGTTCCTGTGTTCAGGACAAACCAGTCGACTCCCAGCTCACTTGATATACTCCTGAGGAGACAACACATATGAAGTGAAAAAAGGTTTTACACCAGTTCTGTCAGGAGGAATGGGCCGAAATTCCAGTAAACTATTGTGAGAAGCTTTTGGAAGGAAACGCAAAAGTCAACCAGCTTAAAGGCAATAACTTCTGATTTGAAAACATAAAGTGAGATCAATCCTTGCCTCCTACTGTTTTTTTTTACAAATCACATAATTAAACCGCAGAACAATTGGACCTCTGCGTGATTGAGAAGTCCTTCAGATGGCACCAGATTATTAAAACAACATCCCTACAAGTCACCACATCGTATCTGGATCAGTTCCACGAGCCGTTTGTAATAAAGGGGAAACCAGCTGCTTTAATAAGCGTGATCTGTGTGGCTCGGCTGATTGAAAGGCTACTCAGGTTAGCTGGGGAAAGAGGTGGGACATTCAGTATGGCTGTGAGAATCCGGACGAGTTTCCCCAGGACCCAGCTAATTCTGAGCTGAGCTATATCCTGCAGAGTTTGGTATCTGAGTACCGAAGAGGTAAATAGCTGGTCAGGT
>NW_015114122.1:0-994 GCF_001443285.1 Poecilia latipinna
CCTGACCTTGGCAACCTTTGCTGCAATACCCCCCTTCTCTCTTCTCTCATTACCCACCTTCCTGCCAATTAACTATCAAATAAAGGCCACTAGCCAAAACAATCTTTTAAAATGTGAAAAATGAAAAACCCTCACTTAAAATTAAAGTTGTTTCACCCGATTGAGGGGTAGATGGGCCCAGGTGGGGGGAAAGAGGTGTGTGTGTGTTTTTGGCGGGTGGAGGGAAGGGGGTTGGGCGTTTGAATGGCAGGCGGTGGTGAGGGGTGCAAAAAACACCTGAACACTTTGATTACTAGTTTTTCCCCAAACCTTATCCTCAAGGCATGACCTGCATGCTTTCAGTTCAGCAAAACCTTTCAATCAAATGTTAATTAAAATCATGTGTGCTGAATTAAGGAAATGGCTAAAACTTGCAGGGCAGTGTGCCTGGTGCCAGTGCTGAAAAACACTGGATTCGATGTGGCATTTCAATCAATGAATGTTAATTGGCTAGAATTGAATGGTTGTTTGATGGTTGATCCAGCTTCTGTCGTTGACCTGAACCATACATGCAGCCTTTGTGGTCATAATTCAACATTGAATTAACATTGTGTGCTATCTGGGTAGTTCTTACCCAAACCTTGACGTCAATCAAACGGACCTGCGTTTTTTCAGTTCAGCAAAACCTTGTTAATCAAAATCATGTGTGCTGAATTAGGGAAATGGCTAAAACTTGCAGGGCAGTGTGCCTGGTGCCAGTGCTGAAAAACACTGGATTCGATGTGGCATTTCAATCAATGAATGTTAATTGGCTAGAATTGAATGGTTGTTTGATGGTTGATCCAGCCTCTGTCGTTGACCTGAACCATACATGCAGGTTCGATGTTAATTCAACATTAAATTAACATCGTGTGCTATCTGGGTAGTTCTTCCCCAAACCTTGACGTCAATCAAACTGACCTGCGTTTTTTCAGTTCAGCAAAACCCCGTTAATCAGACGTCAATATCATGTGTG